>NC_043700.1:12987885-13079685 GCF_006229205.1 Suricata suricatta
CACGCGCCCCGGGGAGCGGGCCTGGCGGGCGCGCACCCGCGGGGCCCTCCCCGGCGGCGTCGCCTCCGCTCCCGCGTCCCGGACGCGCGGCTGCTCGGCCCACGGCCCGCGACCTTCAGGACCCCGCGCCCTAAAGACTCCTTCCGGGGCCGGCCGCCCGCCTTTGTCGAGGTGGACGGTTTGGGATTTGCCCTTGACTTGGCGCGGGCCCGGGACGCCCGAGAAGCCGCCCCGAGGCCGCTGGGCTGGGGGACCCGCGGGGTCGCCCCGCCGCGGAGGTGGCCCCGCGGATCCGGGCTCCCCAGCCTCTCTGCCCGCGTTCGTGGTCCCGAGCTGCCCCCGGGTCTCTGACTTGATAATCTTTGCTTTTTTTTTTTTTTTTTTTTTTTACTTCTCCCAGATCTCTAATTCTGAGGGTTGGGTCGTTTTCGTTGTTGACGGTGAGTCTGTTCTTACCCACCGGGCTCCACCGTCAACGTAAAGCTCTCGCTGTAAGTATGTATTATTGTAAATCAGAGACGACCCGAAAGAGTCTATAAGTGCAACGAAACTGACAAGGGCAGGGAGTAAGGAGACCTGGCTTTGGTCTCTGGAGCGGGCCTGCTGTGTCCCAGTGTCCTGGGGAACACGGACCGGTAGAGCTTCACAGTTTCTTACAGGAGGGGTGGGGCGGGACGCTATGCCTCCAGGCACAGATGTCTCAAAGTTACATTTGCATTTGTGCCTTGCTTGGCCAGTTTAGGGTTTCCACTCAAACAGTGGAAGGACAGAGGTGTGCGCTGACACCTGCCAGCCCTTCCCACCCACCGCGGAGCTTACATCAGGTTGGCCTGGTATAAGACTGTGCACACCGTGTTACAGCTGTTTAAAAAACAGTTCGGAGAAACAGGGCATAGGTCCATCGGAAAGACTATCAGTGACATTTCTGAAGCTATACGCCCCAAGGAAGTAAATCTGATTTTCTTGAACATCATTATTCTATTCAAACGTGTAGCCCCTAATCCTGGAAGAACATGGGTTCCAGCATGGAGAATGACAGAACACTTTCTGTTTTACACACAGGACTTGAGGATATTATCAGCACTCCATAAATAATAGCGACTGTAATAATCATGAGTTCTGATCGGCACATCCCGGACCTGAGCCACTAATCCAAACAAAAGCTTGTTAACTATATTAATTTAGCCTAATGGGGCAAGGATGATGAGAATAAACAGTGGGTTCTATCTAATGCCTCACCCCCATAGACATACCGTTCATCATCATGGGCCAGCCTGTAGATTCCATAATTAAATTATGTACGGCGTTTGGTGGGTGCGGGGGAAGCAAAGGGAAAAATACTTCATCGTTAACTATATATATATATTTTTTGCTTTGATAAAGAGTCAGGCTTCAAAGAGCTACGTAGATTAAGATGATACTTTTTAATGTCAAGTTAACTTTACATGGCTGGCTTGTTGCCACTAAAATGTATTACATAAGGAGGAGCCCTTGGTTCCCCTCCCCCCTCCCAAACCCAGGGCTTGGTCTTTGTCACCCTAATCTATAGTCCGAGTCTTCGTGGATTCATTTCTCTTCTTACCAATCTCCAGCCAATACATCACCAATTGCTGCTGGTCCTTCACCCACAACATCATTAAGCTTTCTTCCTTCCTCTGCTCTGTAAAGACTGTCATACATAATTTAGTTACTTCTCATCATTCTCCATTTTGGTCAGCGCACACACTCCCCTCTGCAATAAATCCAGGATCCTGCTTGCTGCAAACACATTACCCCGAACATTGCTGCATTTCACAGCAAGTCTCTCATCTTACAAGATGACATCATTCATAATACAGGAAACCCTCCTGATTCATAGTCTCAGTACTTGAAGTTTCAATTATTCTGCACCAACAAGCCAACCCAGGCAGCCAAGGAGGAAGAAAAATGCATTCCTTGGTTTATCTTGCTCATTAACACCTTGTAACTCTAAGTGTGACTGTAAGTGTTAAATCTCTCTTGCTATTACCTTGTGTTTTGGTTTGTAATTGAGGATCTTTCCCCACCTACCAAAGACCCAGAGGCTCACTCTGTTTTCAGCCAAGTCAGAAGCAAGAAGAGGGGCGCCAGGGGGGCTCAGTTTGTTAAGCATCTGACTTCGGCTCAAGTCATGATCTCCCAGTCTGTGGGTTAGAGCCCTGCGCCAGGCTCTGTGCTGCTGGCTCAGAGCCTGGAGCCTGCTTCGGCTTCTGTGTCTCCTTTTCCCTTTCTCTCTGCCCCTCCCCTGCTTGCTCTCTGTCTCTCTCTCTCAAAATAAAATTAAGAAATAAATTTTTTTTAAAAAAAGAGCAAGGAGAGGGGGCTTCACTTAGGGGTAAACGCAGTCCGACATTTGTTAAGGACTCTTGTCTTGGGCGTGGTGTGGCTCCTCTGTTTATAGGACTGTGGGTTATCTATGCCTGATCTATAGCATAACCTGGAATATATTTCAGTATCTCAAAGGTAGGGGATCCAGATTAAAATAGAATTCAGGGCACCTGGGTGGCTTCGTTGGTTGAGTCTCCCACTTAGGCTCAGGTCACGATCTCATGGTTCGTGGGTTTCGAGGACTTGTCAGCCCTACATAAATAATAGCGACGGTAATAGTCATGAGTTCTGATTCACCACTGTCAACGCAGACCCGCTTCGGATCCTCTATTCCCGCCCCCACCCCCACCCCCCTTCCTTCCCCGCTTATGCTCTCTGTCTCTCTCAAAAATAAAGAAGCATTTAAAAAAAGAAAAGAAAAGAAAAGATAGACGTGAAGGTGAGATTTCTTTGGGGACTGCCTCAGATGGGGCTTTGATGGCGTTCATGAATGGCTGCTCCATCAAGATACCGCTTACCACTTCCCCCACCGCCTCTTCTTGCCCAGAAAGGATGTGGCTTGTGACCCAGAGACAGGGAGTCTGGGAAGCTGCCAGTGTGCATCGACGCTGTCACGGGCGAGGGCACAGGCCTGGGGCTCAGACCGGAGTCTGAACTATAGTTCCATTTCTTACCGCCCAGATGACCTTCAGAGGGGCCTCTGTTTCCTCATCTGCTCAAATCGGTAACATTGGATCATTCCACCATTTTTATTAATTGTGTGCTCAGTGTCTTGAATACCAACAATGAGCAGGATCAGCCAGTCCTCACCCCGTTCTCCCAAATAAACCTCAGAACGTCTTGCTGGCTCAGTTAACACATAAATGTTTTTTTTTTTAATTTTTTAACATTTATTTATTTTTGAGAGTGAGAGAGCATGAGCAAGGGAGGGACAGAGAGAGAGGAAGACACAGGATCTGAAGCAGGATCCCGGCTCCACGCTGTCAGCACAGAGCCATGAGATCATGACCTGAGCCGAAGTTGAGTGTTTAACCAACTGAGCCACCCAGGTGCCCCTACACAATAAATGTTGTGATGAGGGGTGCCTGTGTGGCTCAGTTGGCCAAGCATCCAACTTTGGCTTCGGTCATGATCTTCCAGTGTGTGAGTTCAAGCCCAGTGTTGGGCTCTGTGCTGACAGCTCAGAGCTCAGAACCTGGAGCTGCTTCGGGTTCTGTGTGTCCCCCCCACCCCCCGCTCCTCCACCCTTCCCCAAAATAAACATCAAAAAAAATTAATGTTCTGATGGAAGTTTCTTTTGGAGTATCTTGGTTCTAAATCCAGTAGTCATCAGGGTCAAAAATTGCTTTTCAAGCTCATGAACTTAGAGGCAAGGTACCATGGGTCCTGCTTTTCAGAGGAATAATTGTTTATACTTTCATGAAGACGTCCAAACTAGAGAGAACTATTTAAACCTTATGTAGGAAAATGACTGGATTATCTGCTAAACCAGAAAAGGAGTCAACGAAAGTTCTAGAAAAAAAATTAAATGCGTGTTCTTGTCAGTATATGCCTCTTTATATGTGTGTTAGCACGTGAGGTCAGGGGCACCTGGGTGGCTCAGTTGGTTGAGACATGATTTCATGAGTTGAGGGCATGGTCGCTCAGTTCGTGAGTCCAGGCCCCGCACTGGGCTCGCTGCTGTAGAGTTCACTTTGGATCCTCTCTCCCTCTTTCTCTGCCCCTCCCTGCTTGCACTCTCAAAAATAAACATTAAAAAAAAGAACATGAAGTCAGTCATTCATGTCCAACAGAAGACACACAGATCGCGAATTGGTATATCAGAATATTAATATCAAAAAATTTGTGATTTCTAAATAGGATTTTTGTTATGAGTTGTTATTAGCTTTATCATCACACATCTTCAAAATTACAATGAAGACCAAGGAGGAAATGCTAACATGGCATACTTCAGAGCTGGCTGCTTCGCTATTGTAGGTCAGTGAGTGTTAGTTGCCCACATGAAGGAACACACGATGATTGCTTCATGCCCAAACTTTCGGAGCAGCTAACACATAAAGGGAAGTCCTCATCTGTAAAGCCCAGTCATACCTCTCTATCTGCTGCCTTTTTCTCCCTGCATTTAATGGACTTGAAGAAGACATCGGAGGAGCGAAGCCTGGAGACAGAGATCAGGAACCGAGGGTGAGCACAGCTGTCTTCAGGACTCATCGTACCCCGGGATTAGGATTTTGGTCTTAGCCCACAAAGAACAATCTGTAGGACCAGAATTAAAGACAGCGGGGAAAGGCTGTCTACGTTTTGCTGGTGATGACAGTGACTTGCTTTTCCTCTCCAAAGCTGAACTTGTAGCCTCTCTCATACATAACTGGTTGAAGTTGATGGAAATTACATGTCTTATCACGTCTTAAAAGAAAAAAAAATAACAGAAAATGTAAATCTGAAAGAAATGGGCAATTTTCTTGTACCACTTTATATTTCTGTGTGAGTTACCAAGTGCCAATCATTCTTACTTTTTAAAATTCAGATTTGTCAAGCAGCATGTAAGTGTTCAGTATGGTACAAGAAAAGATAATGCCTTGTGCGGAACACGGTAGTTCTGCAAAAGTACCTGCCAAAAGAGAATTGATCAGATTACTGGTTTTATAGAAATATTAACGACCTCATTAAATCGTCCGTCGACTGGGAGGTCACCATGGAATGTACTGAAAGGTAATCAGCAAGGCATTATGGTCCTGGAGATAGAATTCTTTATTGACGTCAAAGTCCCCGCTCCTTTCGTAGTGTGTATTCGAACTAGAGAATCATTGTAAATGAAAGCCCGTTTCAGAAGTTAACAGCTCTCATAACCTGCTTGAATTGTTGTGTCTTCCCCCAGCTACCGGGACGGAGAGCTCACAGCGGGTAACCTTCTAAAATGAGGAAGCAAGAATTAAGTGAATAGTTTCACAATGCAGTTCACTGTGTATGTGTGTATTGAAGGTGACATCTGTGGTCCTGCCCTGATACAGGCGACTCCGGCAGGTGAGATGTTTGTCTCCCCCAGGCATGGACGTTTGTCCAAAATAAGGAAGGAAGCCCATATCTGCATGAGTACTGTCACTGTTCACACTAAGAAATTCTAAGCTTTGATGCAGGAGGTGATGGAGAGCAACGTGGCAGGAACAAGGTCAGAGGCTTCCAAAAGTCTCATTTTTCATCAACCTCTGTCTGCTGCAGTGTTTGATCGTCAGCCCACAGGCGAGGGAGGGTGGAGAGCTGCCAGCCACGATGCATTCTGGGATAGTCTCATAGTCATGCTATCTTCACATTAGCCCTGGACTGAGTTAAATATCAAACAAAGGTAGAACGACACTCGTGAAGTCATCCTTAGGAGAAGGGGAGAGATGTAATGGTTTGGTGGTTACAGTAACCACTATCCTGCACGAAAAATCAATACCTACACAGTGTTAGTTAGAATCACACCAAGGGCTCTTGGAGCCAAGCCATTTCACTGAGAAATAAACCCAGATTCGTTAAAGTGGAAAGTCAGGATGCGGTGGAGGGTCAGACACAAACACACCCCGGGCTCTTTTGTCCTGAAACCCAAGAAGATGTTCTTCTTTTGGGATCCAAGTATTTTTTCAAAACATAGAATTTACAGAGCTGGGAGTGACCTCGGCAATCAGGAGTCCAGCCCCTTCTTTTTACGGAGAAGGAAATGATGTCTGGGAAGGTGAGTGGCATGATCCCATTTGCACAGCTGATCTGGTGGGAGCTCTTCCGCGCCACACTCCTTGGGCCCAGGCTTGGAGCCTCTGAATCAAACCACAAGTGTTTACCAAGAGCCTCAGTGGAAGGCACTCTGCTAAGCCTTCAGGAAGGATAAAAAAAAAAAAAAAAAAAAAAAAGCTGAGCCAACGTTCTCAGAGTCTCCAGAGAGAAGGTAACCCCCCATAACAGGTGAAGCAGCAGCAGGAGTTGGTACATCGACCAAGAGCTGTCCCCAAGCAGAACATGAGTCGTTGTGTGCGTATTCTCCTTAAAAAAGAAAAAAAATAAGCCCTCTCTTCCCACTCGGGACGTAGTTTATGGACACAGGGGCACTCCTCCTCCCTTCATCATTGCTTCCATCGCGTACCATATTCTGTTTGGAACCCAGTTTCTTTTTCAGAAGAAGTGCGGGGACCTCTGGGAGCCCGCGGAGTCCCAGAGCAGCAGCCGCGACTCACCCTTTGGTGGAAGTGTTCACCCCAACGACGGTCCCGCACCACTGAGGGAAAAGAGCCCATCTGGAGAATCGTGAATTTCTTTCTAGAGCCCTGGTTCAGCCCACACAAGGAAGAGTGGGTGTCATCTCTCTGCATTCCCTAAATATTCAACGTTAATAGGTCCCCAACATCATCACAGCCCCCGAGACCCGAGGCAAATGAAAATATATATGTACACACAAGACTACAATCTCTCTGCTCTGTCCTGTTTCATTCAATCCTTGTTGAAATCCCAGGGATAATATTACCTTTTGGATGGAGTCCTACTATCTTTCGCCCACACAAAAAGCATCACCCGAAATACATAAATACGTGCGGGCAGGAAGAAGACCCTCTAGGATTTCAGAGCAAGTTTCCTGGATCTGGCTAAGAAATTGATAGCTCGAAACTGAGTCTGGCTGGGAACACCAACAGTATCTGCACAACAATGCTTACAACCCCCTTGTAAACTCCTTATCTTTGCCTTCCACTCCTTTATATTTTCATGGCTCCTTTCATATTCATGGCTCCCGGTGAAACCCACAGGAGTCTATTTCTTGAAAGTCTTTGTTAATAGCCCATTCACTCCCTTGCTATTCACGTAGCAAATGGTTCTGTGTTGGCAAAGGGTGAGATAGCAAGTTTACATTCTAGAGTGTGATTTCCTTCCGAAGCCATCCATTTGTTTGTAACGGCCTGCCTCTGTTAGCCAGATTCTCTGAGCCAGGCGCCCAGATCGGAGCAAAGAACCCCTTTTTGTAAAAAAAAAAAAGGTGGCAAATTCTACGAGCGATTTCGGTGTCACATTAGGCAGGGTATTATTAGACCTGACATCTCACATGCAGAAATACTCTTCACTTGAAAGTCAAGTGTCATTCCAAAGAGGAAGAAATTATTTAGAATTTTGGAAACATCAAGGAAGCCCCCTACAAACCTATCCTTATAAACAGCTCGGTGGGCTTAGGGAACAGGGCTAGAACCGAGGCCTCTGGTTCCTCTTTGATGCAAACAAGAATGCAGGAATAAAATGGCTTCACGAAATGCCCAGAAGCAGCGAAAGGGAAACTAGGTGTGTCTTCTATCACCATGGCCAGACCCCAGCGCTGATGGAAAGATCTGTATTATTCATTCACAATGTGCGCCACAAAGTACCCCCCCTCCCCACTCCGGCTCACTTCACCAAACTGAATCTCCTCCTCCTGCTGTCTAGACAGATATTGCAATAGTAACTGAGATGCTTGAAGAGGTTTTCATCGCATATGCCTTTAGAGGTACACATTTCGCTCAGCAGAAGCTAAACATGTTTAAGAGCACAGTAAGAAATAGGCCAGAAAACATCAAAGCGTTATAGCTTTTTAGAAAACTTGATGGCCTTGCTGGTACAACTCCCTGTGATACGGCTCTGTTGTAATAACAATGGAAAGTGTATCGCTGCAAACTCCTGATGAAACCTCAGAAAATGTGGCCAAGGGTCTTTTAAACACACTTAGGAACTGGTCTTTTGAACTGCACCTCTTAGCCTTGGAAAAGCCCCTTCAAGATTTTAAACAGGGCGTCGGATGAACTGCAGAGGGAGAAACTGAAATTATCTCGTGCGCTGGAATCAATATCAGGCAATATTTTCTCTTTGAGAGAAATTCAATCTGACAGAAAAGAGACCGAACAATAAGGAAGCGGGACCCCGGGCTCAAACGCTCGCCTTAGAAACACGCTGCAAAGCAGGACAAATTAGGTGATGTCACCAGAGGCAGAAAACCATAGTGACAGAATAAAATGTTAGCTGGGCTTCAGAATACTTCATTATCACTACCACAGGTCACTAAGCTTCACAAAATGCATCCATCAGCCTTGATGGCCATTTGTAAGCCACCGCCGTAGCTGGATGGCGCGGTGACTGAACGCACGACCCCCCTTGGCAGCCGGAGACCAGGTTCAAAGGGAGGCCTGGGTGCCCAGACCAAGGTTTGTTAGTCTCAAAGTGCTCTCTAGTGGCCAGATGAACATAAAATTCCCGACGCACACGAGGTACTTGGGGACAGGATTCAGAAACACAGGCTTGTCTTGCAAAAGCAAGGCAGAGACCCTTTCTAGAGTACTTGGCATCTCCCGGACCCTTGGGAACGTTTTACAAGCACACTCGCCTTTTCCCACCGTTGTGCTGCAACCCGTACAACACTTATAAATTATTAAACTCTGCTGTGTCGTTTGTGTACTGTGTATTCGAGGCTTATCCCATTAACGGGGAAGCATTTAGGTTTAAATTAATCCTCGTGCGCTTCTGGGAGGTTCATTAATGAAAGGTATTTCTACACAGAATACAAAGTACATTTCCTTGGACCGTCTCTCTGGCTCTGCGGATGCTCTGAACCCGGCTGCAAAACCACCTTGACCGGAGGAGTCATCGTTTGGGGGCTGATGAGATTAAAGGAGCAGGCTTGGGTGAAGATTATTTCTCAAGCCCCTGCATATTTCAGGTGCAGCCCCATTTTTTAAAATTTCTAGTACCCATTTAATCATCACACACAAAAATAACCCCCTGATGTAGGAATCATTATCCTTTTTTTCCAGGTAAGGCAGAGGTTGACAGACTTTTTTACAAAGCGCCGGAGAGTAAATCGCCTCTGCCTTATGACCAGGAAGCGTCACGGACGATACGCAGACACGTGAGCGGCTGTGCACCATGAGGACTATATTTATGAGCACTGAAATGTGAATTTCATGTCATTCTCACTAGCGTTAAAATACTGTCTTTTAGGGGGGGTTCGTTTTAGCCACTTAAAAATGTAAAAACCATTCTGAGCCAGCAGGCAGGCCCAAAACAGGTAGCGTCCTGAGACAGTGGGCTGCCTGGTGCACCGGCCAGAGTTAGCTGAGCCCTGCAACAGGGAAACTGAGTCTCGGCTCACAAGTGCGTAAGTGGCGGCAGAGCAGCCAAGCCGGCCTGAGGTCTGTGCTGAAGCGGGTATCAGCGGTTGTGCCTCCAATCCTGCCATATCAGACCTCGTCCTGCCAACAACACCAGAGTAAAATTTAGGGGTGTGTGTGTGTGTGTGTGTGTGTGTGTGTGTGTTAGGAAAGACAAGAACCAAAAGAAAACTTCTCCAAGAAATGCCAAGACAGAGACAGAAAAAGGAACAATAAAAGCAGTGAGGGAAGCCAGTTAGGCAGTGCCCTGGCAGAAAGATCACAATATAAGATTCGATGCAGTCATTAAATATAAGGAAAATGTGAGACAAGGAGAGGTTAACTTCCATACGCAAGTAATGGTCCTCATGACTTAATAACTGTCATGAAGTCAGGGAGTGTAATTTCACGACATGAAATCAGATTCAGATGAGATCCTGCATATGGACATAATCTCAATAAAGGGAGACTGAAATAATGGAGATACCTAAAAAAAAAAAAAGACTTTATGGACATTTCTGACTCACATAGAAGGCATAGTTCCCGAGACTCGATAGCATATAGGGACGCCCTAAGAAATTCATGGGAACGGAAATAAAAACCTGCAGGTGCATATCCAACCACCTTTAGTGGTCAAGGACATGTAACAAGGGTTGCTTCTAGGAGAGGGACCCTGGGAAGCACGGGGCTCCTGCTTACAAAGGTGTCAGGCATTAACTCATTGGTAGTCTGAGCAACTATTTCAAGCCACAAAACCTAGACGAATGAAACAAAAAAAAATACACTTTCTGATTTTTTGTTTTATTTTTATTTATTTTAGAGAGAGAGAGAGAGAGTGAGTGAGCGAGCATGAGTAGGGGAGGGTCAGAGAGAGAAGGAGACACAGAATCTGAAGCAGGTTCCAGGCTCTGAGCTGTCAGCAGAGTCCAACGCGGGGCTCGAACCCACGAACCGGGAGATCATGACTTGAGCCAAAGTTAGAAACTCAACTGACTGAGCCACCCAGACGCCCCTGATTTTTCTAGAATTTAGAGTAAACTCTGCCTTGAGCTCTCGCGCCGTCTAGTGAAAGAAATGCAGGCTTGGTTACTGCAGGTTTAGAATCAGTCAGCTCAGCATTTCCTGCGCTCTCTCCTTCTGCCTAGGAAGCGAAACCGACCTCTAAATGTTCGGTGGAAGGTAACTTGGCAGCCCCAGAGGAAAGGTGTCTGGCCCTTGGTGGGTGTCTGCCCACGCAGGTCCGTGGCCCCCTCCCGTCTCCGGTCGTGGGCCTAGATCCCTGCCGGCCTTCACGGTCGTGGCTTCCAGGAATGCTTCGTCTTCCTCATGGCCGCCTGCGCCAGGCCGAGCTGTGCCCTCCCTGCTGCCCAGCCCCCCCAATGGCCCTGTGCGGCAGGACCCCGCTTTCCTCCTTTCACGGCACCGGGACACGAGCACAGACCCCACCGTCCCCAGGTGCACATAAGCACATAACTGGTATGAGGTGCAGGAGACTAACTCCTGGCACCCGGGGGGCAGACAGGCGGCCATCCCTGGACTCCAAGACGTGGCGGGATGGTGTGGGCGAGATGGCAGTGCACGAGGGAAGGGGACAGATCTGAGATAGACTTCGTAGGGAAACTGAAAGAATTGGGCACAGAGGTGGGGAGGAGGAGGAATTAAGAATGACTCCCGGATTTCTGGCTTGGTGGGATACAAGTCCCCACCTTCGGAGACAGGGAAACTGGTGGAAGCATGAGGGTGGCAGTCAGCAGTGCGTTCAGGGAGTGTTGCATTTGAGAAGCCACCAAGACATGGAGGAGGAGATCCCGGGGGAGCCCCATGCTGTCCAAGCCACTGCCCTGTGCCTGTCGCAGTAGGAGCGGTGGAAATCTCCAGGCACCAAACAAGCATGGGTCCGCTTTGAAAGAGCCAAAAGGGGATGGATGAGTAAGGTGCTCACAAAGGATGCTGGGTGGAAAGGACGGCTTCCCCAACGTGCTTTGCAGATAGAAATACATAAATAAGTGTAGGAAGACTTTACAAATTATGGGGCATCTTGCCAAGAGCATTTGTAGCAAGCATGGGGTGAGGAGGGCATCCACTTGGAGGGAGGAGCCCGGCAGAGGGTGCCAAGGTCCAAGTAGGCTGAGGGTGGCCATGTGGTGGGTGCAGGTTGGGAGGAAGGGTGGCCGCAGGTCAGGTCATCAGAGGTAAGAAGAGCCACCGCTGTGGAGGAGGGCACCTGGCATTGAGTGTGAGCCCAGGGGAGGGCAGGTGTGTGCACAACCCAGCATAGGCATTGAAACCCAGGTGGGGAAGGAACGTGCCCAGGAGGGGGAAAAGGGGGCTGAGAGTGACAACAGGAGACTTGTTATTTATAGAAGGACTGATCAAATAAGTAAATATTTAAAAATACTAGGAGCCTGGTTTTTCACTGTAAGACAAAGGAATTACAAATATGAGAGGGAAACTAGATGAACTCAGGGTACTGAAGAGCAATTAAAGATAACACTGAGCGGGGCGCCTGGGGGCTCAGGCGGTTAAGTGTCCGACTTCAGCTCAGGTCAGGATCTCACAGCTCCTGAGTTCAATCCCCGCGGCGGGCTCTGTGCTGATGGCTCAGAGCCTAGAGCCTGCTTTGCATCCTGTGTCTCCCTCTCTGTTTGCTCCTCCTCTGCTCGTGTTCTTTCAAAAAAATAAACACTGAAAAAAAAATTTTAAATAAAAATATCACTGTGAATTCATCAATTTAAATACACAAACAGATGTAGAAATTAGCACAACTAGAGCCTGGAGTTGTGCTGTTGAGGTGCCCCTGCTCCCAGAACGTCCCAGAGGACAAAGCTTGAGAAGACACACCCTCACAGACGTACTACATTAATTTCTATATCCAATCAAACCAGGGATACTTTGAGCATCAAAATAAGTAGCAATAGTCACATAGTACAGACCACTGAGTACAACAGAATACTATCAGTCCGTACTGATCTAAATTCATTCATTCATTCATTCATTCATTGAAAGCTTATAGAGGTAGAAGGTATTCATATAATTTCAAAGTACCTTCTCCAAGAATATTTAATCCAAGGGAAAATACACGTAACTTTGCAGTGGAGAACCCTGGCAGACACCACCTTAATCAAGTGTTCAGAGTTAACATGACCAACAACAGCCCAAATCCAATTCATGTACCACTGAAGAAGATTCAAGGAGGACACAGCATTACCGCTATGACAGGTCTGCCAAAGACCTACGACCTGGGTCTAAAAACGATTGAACATGAGCAAACGGAGACTGGGGGGCATTCTACAAAGTAAATGGTCTATAATCTTCAGAAAGTGTCAAGGGAAAAACATTCAAGGAAAGACCAAGAAATGTTCTAGATTAATAGAGACTAAAGATGCATACACTGAATGCAGTATGTGGTTCCAGACTAAATCTTTGAGACAGCTAGAATGGAGTCTAAAGTTTAAATGGTAATACTCTGTCGGTGTTGATTTCCTGATTTTGATGGTTGATTTTACACGGGAATGTCTCTGTAGGAGTCCACTGACATGTTCAGGGGTGATAGGGGGACGTACTCTCAAACGGTTCATAATAGTTCTTTGTTCTGTGCTTGAAACTATTCTATGAGTTTGAGATTAAAATTTATTTATCTAGAGAGAGTCAGTGAGAGAATCCTAAGCAGGCTCCATGCTGTCTGCATGGGGCTAACCTGGGGCTCAATCTCACATCCTTGGAATCCTGACCTGAGCTGAAATCAAGAGTCAGATGCTCAACCAACTGAGCCCCCCAAGAGCCCCAAGATTATTTTAAATTAAAAAAAATAATAAAATAAAAATGTGCCTGGAAATGTAAACGTCCAGGGAGAGCCAAGACATTGCTGAAGAAGAACAAGGTGAGAAAAGTTGTTTACCAGATGTGAAGACATATTTAAGTATGGTAATTAAGATCATGTGGTACTAGTCAGCATCAGGGTAGATAAATGGGCGAGTGGAACAGAATAGAGAATCCACAAACAGGCTCACTGATAAATAGAGACTTCATAAATTACTAAGTTAGCCATTGCAGAGCACCAGGGGAAAATAAATAATGCTGGGTTCACTGGAGATCTATGTGGATAAACTTAAAACTTAACACTACCAAACACGTACGCAAAGATTAATTCCAGGTGGATTGCAGAACCAAACGTGAAAAGTAAACAACACAACTTCTAGATGGGTATCGTCCGGTAGAACTCTCTGTACTGTGCAGTACATTGGCCACTAGCCACACGGGTCAGTGGCAATTCTACTAGCACAGATCTAGAAGATACCAAGATACTACTTCATAACCCTGTGTTAGGAAAAACAATGTCTTAAACAAGACTCGAAGAGTACTAACCATAAAAAGAAAATGATACATTGTACTGAATTAAGAACTTCTGGGACATGACGCTAAGTGAATTGAGTCCATCACAAAAGGACAAATACTGTATGATTCCATTCATATGAAGTATCTACAGTCTGAAAACCACAGAAACAGACGGCAGAAGGGTAGTTACCAAGAGCCAGGTGGAAAGGGGGAAGTTAGTATTTAATGCATATAGAGTTTCAGTTTTATAAGATGAAAGAGTTCTGTTGCATAACAATGTGAATATACTAAATAATACTGAACTGTACACTTAAACATCCTTAAGGCTGTAAGTTTATTTTTTTAAGTTTACTTATTTGTTTTGAGGGGAGGAGGGGCAGAGAGGGAGAGAGAAAATCCTAAGCAGGCTCCCTGCTGTCAGTGCAGAACCTGATGTGGGGCTCGATCTCACAAACTATGAGATCATGACTTGAGTTGAAATCGAGAGTTGGACACTTAACCAACTGAGCCACCCAGGTGGCCCAAGATGGTACATTTAATGTTATGTGTTTCTTATCATGGTTAAAAAAAAAAAAAAGAACTTCTGCTCTTCATTAACAGAATGGAAAAGGCAAATTAAAGCCAAGAAAAAGCATATTATACAGCAGACAGAAGACTTATAATCGGTATATACAAAGAATGTTCATGAACCTATAAGAAAAAGATAGTCCAAAACTGAAATGTACGAGAGATCTGAACAGACATTTCACAGAAAGTTATATCAAAATGGCTGAAAAATCTATATGTAATATACTCAACCTCATTAGTTGCCAGGGAAGTGAAAATTAAAACTACAATGATATACCACTACCTTCACACCAGATTGGCTAAAATTTAGAAAATCAACCACATAAAGAGCTGCCCTGGACGGTGGTCGTGTCTCCTCTAGAACCACGTCGGACAACTCTTTCGCCTTATCTACTAAAGCTTGAACATATGTATCCCCTGCGACCTGGCAATCCACCTGTAGGCACACACTCACAGAAGGCTGGACACATGTGCCCCAAGAGACAAGTCTAAAATGTTCATTCTCAGTCTCATTTGTAGTGGTTAAAATATAGAACCCAAATATTCATCAACAATAAAGTGGTATAATACATCGTGGTCTATTCATACACCGAATAAAAACATATGAGCCATGAATGCTCATAACACGGCCGGATCACACCCGCAGCGTTTTGAGCTGGAGAACCTCTGCCTTGTCTTTCAGCTTCTAGCCCCTCCTTCCGTCATTCCCGGCTCCCAGGGCTGCGGCTGGGACCCTGAAGCACATTTCTGCTCCGCGCGCTAGCGCCCCGCCAGGGCCTGCCACCAGGGGGCGCTAGAGGCAGCTCACAGGGCCAAAGAGGAAATGGACGGGCTCCCTCCTGCGGCCTCGAGTGTTTCCACTTTGGGGTTTTAAATGGTCACAGAAAAAGCATCACTGCGCTGCTTCAGACCTGGGAGCTTCAGTCCACAGCACCCGGCCTCTCGGTCTGCTAAACGAGAATAATTCCAGCTTGCTTTCTTTGCTCGCCCGGTCCTGGCGGCGGTCATGACACCCTGAGCGTGCTGCCTCCACGCCACCCGGCGTCCCTTTTTGCCTTCTCAATTCCCCAATACCAGCAAGTCTTAGGGTAAACTTAATTACCTCTGTTCATATAACTGGCATGGCTTCTGTCATCGGACGCTACCAAACACAAAAGAATAGTCTACGATTCAACGTGTATCAAGCGCCAAACCAGGCAAAACAAGCGGCACCTTTGCAGAGAGACCGGAGGGCGGCGCCCGGAAGCCGGGTGTTTCCTGGGAAGCCGGCAGTGTCCCCTGGGCTGACCTGGCTGGTGCTTACGCCACTGTGTTCCCATGTGACAAATCCCTACGCGAATGATTCATTGGTGTCGTGCACCTTTCTGTGTGTGGCTTCTGCTTCAATGACTTCCTATTATTTTTTATTTTTATTTTTTAAGTTTCCTTTCTTTCTCTTTCTCTTTGATTGAGTGATTGATTGAGAGAGAGAGAGCTTGGGCAGGGCAGGGACAGAGAGGAAGGGAGAGAGACAGAATCCCAAGTAGGCTCCACACTGTCAGAGCAGACCCAGACTCCAGCTGAAACTCAGGAACTGTGATATCAGATACCGAAATCAAGGGTTGCATGCTTAACCGACTGAGCCACCCAGGCATCCCCACCCCCATTTTTTTGAAAATTAAACTTCTTTATGTGTGAGGAAAGAGAGTCCTGAAATGCGAAAGTGACAGCCTCTCGAGCCTGTTTTTTCTCCTTGTGTGGACCTCTGGCAGGACCACTGGTCAGGATTAACCAAGGCTGTCATTTGAAATGCAGATGACAGAAACTCAGAGGATCTAAGTTGGTGGGTCCAGGATGCCCCTCAGAATCTCACGCCTCATCAGGCTCTCCAGGAACAAGCTGGAGAAGTGCCAATGCTCACTGACCTGAGCCTGTCTCGGAGATCTGATTCGTCTATCAGACTCAGTAACTCCTGCTAAACCTCAGTGAAGCTAAGCGTTGGTTCTATTTATCCCCAAATTCCTGTTGACTAGGAGTTTCTCATGTATTTATTTTACTAAGGTTGCAGTATAAAGAAACATGTCACATATTCAAAATAATGGGACTTCACTAATAACCTGCGTCTTCTGCTGAAGGAGAGACTGGAAGTCTGGAAACCTTCAGGAGATTTAGGTATAAGATGGACTCAGATGATGGGTGGCCTGATGGGCCTTTTGAGAATCTGCTGGTAGCTTTGGAAATATGCACAGAAACACGGTTTGCCTCTGGTTTGGAGACCTCTCAGAAGCCCAGCCGTAAGTCTCACAAGTCCATGGACACGCGGTTAAGAACTGCGGTGGAGACTCAAAGCCTGAACTTGGTGTGGTTTCTATTTCAGTAGCAAGGACGACCTGGGGAGGGGGAGGTCTGGGAGGGGCGGATGTGCTCCAGATTCTTTGCCGATCTGTTTTGGATGCCCCAGAATGAGGAGGAGCTGGCAAACGAGAAGTCAGCAAGGGTCAAATTCAAGTTCCACTTGTAACCCCTGCAGGAAGGATCCTGGTCCTGTTTCTTAATTTCTGGTCCACTGTCTTGTCTTGAAAAATGGCATTAACTTCGTCCTGCTTTCTTCATAGGGCTGCCCTGAGGCTCAGACGAGATGTGGAGGAGCATGTGTAGAAGCGTCACACACATTCGCTGAACACCCGATGCAGGTCGTGTGTGCAAACGGTTGTCGAAGAGTTGTACAAATACAAGGCGCTGTCCATGGTCCGTGGACAGGGGTGGACTGCCTGGACTGCCTCAAGATGTGACAGTAAAATAGGTGAAACCTAAAAAAATATGGAACAATTGAGATTTTGTTTAAAGGGAGAAAAAGGGAAAAAAACCTCACAGATAAAAATCATAGAACTGAGGGTCAACAAAATGCACAGTAACCACTGTTGTGAGAGCATTTTATACTCTCCAAAGGGTTCTGCAGAGAAAAGCTCCATCAGCACACCCCCAGGAATGCTGGTCCGAGGTCTTGGACCTCTTCAGGCTCTGCCCTATGCGGCTCAGGTCTACTTTCCTGTCTTTGTTCCTACCCCCGCTACTTGGAAACGTCCTCTTGTTTCAGTTAGAGCAGTGGGTCTCTGGTGTCTTCACTACTCTAGATTATCTAAGCCATGGTCTACATAATGTAAAAAATCCAGTGTAATTCCTCACCTCATGTAGACACAGCCTTCATCATGGGGCACCGATCCTTTCCATCAAGAGAGAGAGCATCATGTACCTCCCACACACCCAACTAATGAGTCGGCTGACAGGTATCAATTTTCAATACCTTTGTTATATTCTTCTTGCCCAGAGTCTGCCTTCCACTATTTTTGATACTCTTGGGTCTATGGCTTTAATAGTTTTTAAAGTTTGTTTGAAAAAGTTGAAGCAGTATTTCTTCCAAAATGTTCATATACTACTATGGGAAAGTATTATATGAATATAACCAAAGCTAATTGCTTCATACATTGAACAGAAAATGAAGCAAAGAGATCTCACATGGTTTCAGAAGAATTTGAATTATGTTTGTGATTTCAGACCAGCATCTTCGACCAAGATAAGAGCTAAGATTCTACCAGGATTTTTTTCTGACAATAACAAATATTGTATTGAATTCATTAGTACTTGAGTCATCAAACAGGAGATTATGTCAGGGAAAATAATGAGTTTAGTGATCATATGAAAAGCAGGGTGACATAAATTGGGTCATATTTTTAGTATCAAGGCTCAAAGGCAAAGGGAATATTAATCGATGTGTGCATACTTCCAGTCATCATAAAATGACATTCAGTGACATCATTGTTGGGCTCCCCAAAGCTCCCTACTTCCAGAAGAGAGTAAACACTCTAGGTCTGACTCAAATATAATAAGATTAATTGATTGTTGTGGAATTTGTCTTATTACTTTATAATCAAATTACAGCCTCTTGAATTGGTTGACCTTTTGCTTTGATTCAACTGTCTCACTAAAAAAAAAAAAATCTGACACATTAGCTGTTACTATACAAGTTTATTTTATTTTAATTTTATTTACTTATTTTGAGAGAGAGAGAGAGAGCATGAGCAGGGGAGGGGCAAAGAGGGAAGGAGAGAGAGAATCCCAAGCAGGCTCTGCACTGTCAGCGCAGAGCCCAATGCGGGGCTTGAACTCACAAACCATGAGATCATGATCTGAGCTGAAATCAAGATTTGGATGCTTAACCAACTACACCACCTGGGAGCCCCCTAGTTTTATTTTATTTGCATCATTCAGAATCTTGAAACATATTTTTGTCCAATGGCAAGCCAGCACTCCTCATAAGTTCTATGCTTTCAGTTAACCTTAAACTCTAGAAATTATAAAATGAGTTACGCAATTGACATACATTGGAAACATCTTAAATACTTGGAAACACCACACCGCCACCACCACCATTGTCATCATCATCATTAAGATTTACTGGGTACTTTGGGGCGCCTGGGTGGCTCAGTTGGTTAAGCGTCTGGCTTCATCTCAGGCCATGATCTCACGGTCCGTGTGTTTGATCCCCGAGTCGGGCTCTGCGCTGACAGCTCAGAGCATGGAGCCTGCTTCAGATTCTGTGTCTCCCTCTCTCTCTGACCCTCCCTTGCTCACGCTGCCTCTCATTATTTCTCAAAAATAAATAAAAAAATATTTTTAAAAATTAAAAAAAAAAGATTGACTTCACATGTAGTGTATCAGTTAAATATCATAAGAACTCAGGAAAAACCCACCCATTTCCCAGGTTGGAAAATTGAGGTTATAGAAGCTTAGTAACTCACTCCAAGTCATACAGATAGTAAGGAGTGGAGTCAGAAGTTAGACCCAAGCATTTTGATGCTGGAGCCTGCCATCACACTGCGTTGCCTTAGTCTACATTATGCTCTGATCAAAAAGGGATGGACATAGAATGCATAAATATAATGTATTTGAAGAATGTTTAATAGAATGAGAAAGTTTCATCATATCTTAAGGAATAGGGAAAAACGTCTTGAATACTGACACTGCATCTGACATCGTGGTAAATTGTTATATACAAACATCATCTCACTTAATCATCATCTGTACTAATGACATATTTAATTTTACTATTATCTCTATCTTAAGGACGTGAAAACTGAGTCAGAGATTTAAGAATCTTGGCCAAGATCACACAGCTAATAAATGGCAGAGGCTGCATTTGAACTTAGGTTAATTGACCCCAGAGCCCACGTATTTCATCACTGTGCTTGCTATATTGATTTTAGGACACAAAAGCACACATACTGTATGTCCATTTGAGTGATGGAAGCATGTACACACATATACGTATGCACACGTGTGGGAAGAATAAATGACTGCAAGGATATACACAAAATATTTAAAAGTGATTGTCACCAAGAGTCAGCTTATTGATGATTTTTACTGTCTTTGTTATACTTTGGTGTTTTTTAAATTTTTTCTTTAATGAGAATTTATTTTAATTAGTGAAAACATTATTAACAATACAAAATGACTGTGTTACTTGATGCACTGAGCTCTCTGGGAGCCCTGACCTGGGATAAGCAAACTACTCCCTCCATCATAAGCCTCTTTTTGCAGGCTCACCTCGTTTCCTGACTGTGAGTGATACCTTGAGCTGACCCTGAGCTCCTAAGTCCCAGGGGACTAAGGCCACCCCAGACCATCACTCCCCCTCCCTTGAGACTCACAGCACCTGTTGGTACCACTCTCTCCTCCACCAAATGCTGCCGTTAGAAACCTGGTCTCTTTCCCTTAATATGTTCCTTCCCCCCTGACCCTCATCATCTTTCTTGACAGCTTCAATATCTCCATGAATGACCCACCTAACAACCTGGCCCATCGGTTCCTTGGCCTCCTGTGGCCAAAGAATAACCTTTCCCTCCACCCCACTACTGTCATCCTCTTGCAGGATTGAACACACATCACCTTCAGAGCAAGCATTACATACACTAAGCCCAACCTCTCACCTTCCATGACACTTGACCAAGAATTTCCACCACATCTCATATTTATTGTGTCATAAAATCCACTGTCTTCCCCATCTCCATCCACCCTTTCCTTTCTTCACATTTCTTGTTAGGCTCCATGGCCCATCACACTAATCCCCTAGTCTCTCTCCCCCCAACCCCCCCAACCTCACCTCCACCACACTTGCCTGAACAGGCCAGGTACCCACCAGCCCCAAGTCCACACCTCCAAGTTGAACTTGGCCAGATACGCACAACTGCTTTAATTGACTTGACTTTAGAGTCCGTGATCCCACAGCCCAGATGGCCTCTCATTGTCACCTGCCACCCCAATGGTCGTTTTGTTTGTTTGTTTGTTTGTTTGTTTTGAATAAGATTACAGTCCCTGTTTCCAGGAGAACTATTTCTTCTCTCTTCTCACACCTACTTTCCCAGCGGTTTGCTCAGGTCTTTAATGCCCCTACTTTACACTTGGTTGAGAAAGTGGGAGCTATTGGTAATTCTGTTCTTACTTCCAACCATCAGATTTACAAACTCCTTGCACCCAGGCTGTTGTTTTCTTTCCCCTCCTTTAGCAACGGAGGACACACATAGGCTAGTCCTTGTATGTCTTTTCTGGATCCTATCCCTTCTCAAGGAATTTGCTCCTTCATAATCTCCTCTTTCTTTTGCAATACCACTTTTTCCTTAGCTCATTTCCAATGTCGTCATAACACAGAATCTTCCATCTTTTAACATTTCAGCCCATGCTAGGCAAGGCCAAGAGTTAGTTTTGTCATTGGGCAGACATCCCATAAAACCAACACAAGCACATGTACACATACACAAACATAACACCTAACATGTAATTGTCTGAGCTTCAACTAACTTGTCTTTTAGCCCTGAAAGACCCGTATCCCAGATTTACATTAAGCATTCTTAGTGAGGTTATTATAAACGGTGGTGGCCTTAACTTGTAGAATAAACCTTTTGAAATATATTTTTCCTCACTCAATTATTTAAGTTCAACATTTATGTGACAATGTTGAGAACTCAGGATATGTTTCCATCATATTCAAAGTATTCGTACCCTCTGGACACTCCAGGGTAATTTCTGACATTATGACAAATATAAAAACCTGAATGACTGACCTGCGAGTCCACATAGTTACATGACGGCATTATAAAGTAATTCTCAAAAAAAACCTGTTCTGTCATAAAATTTCACACTAGGGAATCTCAGGAATGGTTGCTTTATGTGGTTCTAGTCTTTGCTTTAAGCACAACAGGAAAAAATGCTTCTGGTGTTACCAGAAGGATACAGGAGGGAAGATGTGCCTTGATGCTGGTGGCCGTAATTGTTAGCCGTGATATCTACAAAATATGTCTATGTATATTTCGTGGAGTGTATTAACACTTATGTATTTTTATATTTAGGATCTCATATAAATAAAATATAAATAAATACATATTTATGTTCACAAACATATACATAAGCAAATTTAAATTTGTCAGAAAATGACAGTGAAAGTATGGTACAGACTTCTTCAGGCTTCCCTTTCACTGCCGGTTGTCTCCCCTTTTGAAGACTCCCCCTCCCCCACTGCCTTCCATGATACCCGTTCTCAGTCTCTTCTTCCCAGCTCTCTGTCTGCTCGGGCATATTCCCCTTTGATGGTCCCTCTTCCTTCAGTCCCTGCTTACACACTACCTGTCCCCGGAGACTTTAAAATAATTTTTTTAATGTTATATTTATTTGAGAGAGAGAGAGAGAGAGAGAGAGATTGAGAACATGAGCAGGGGAGGGTCAGACAAAGAGGAAAACACAGAATTCAAAGACAAGCTCCAGGCTCTGAACTAGCTGTCAGCACAGAGCCTGGCGCGGGACTCGAACTCACCAACCAGGAGATCATGATCTCAGCTGAAGCTTGATGCTTAACAAACTGAGCCACCCAGGTGCCCCTGTGGAGACTTTAACCTACTTGTCCCCTGGCTCTGCACGCTCTCTGGGGATCCCACTCATGGCTTTTCACCACTGGTGGTGACTTCCAAATGTCTTCTTTGAGAAGTGTATATATTTTTATATTTATTTATTTTTTGAGAGACATAGAGAGACAGAGCATGAACAGGACAGGGACAGAGAGAGAAAGAGACACAGAATCTGAAATAGGCTCCAGGCTCTGAGCTAGTGGTCAGCACAGAGCCCGACCTGGGGCTCGAACCCACGAACCATGAGATCATGACCTGGGCTGAGGTCGGACACTTAACTGACTGAACCACCCAGGCGCCCCATCAAATGTCTCCTTTGAGCCAGCATCACTCTTCAGAACTTCAGATTCAAGGATGTGTCTTCCTGCTGGACATCTCCCCCCGTACCTTGAGCATGACACGTCCAAAACTCACACAACCCATCCCCCAAAGACGTTGCTTCTTTTGCATTCCTTTGCTCAGCAGATGATACCCTGCTCCCACCATGAAACAGTGGGCATTATCTGAGACTTCTTTCTCTCCCTTGCCTTAAAATTAATTATTTAATGTCTCCGATTGAAGCTATAGCCTAAATAGCTTTTAAATGTTTTTTCATCATCTCTGTCTTCACGTTTGATGACTTGGTGGATGGCTTAGTATTTCTGTAACACTCCGGAATTTTCTACCTCTTTTAGGGACTATTTTGTGAATCTACTCCTTACCTTATTGTCAGAAGGATTTTTTTTTAATATGCACATAATATCCTGTCTTTTCACTGTTCAAAATCCTTTAATACCTCTTCTTTGTTTAAGTTTTTATTTTAATCCAGTTACCATATGGTGTTATATTAGTTTCAGGTGTACAGTAGAGTGATTCAACACTTCCGTACAAAACCAGTGCTCATCACAACAAGGGTTCTCCTTAATCCCCATCACATATTTCCCCCCACCTGCCTCCCCTCTGGTCACATCAGTTTGTGTGCCATAATTAAGAGTCTGTCTCTTGTCTCTTTTTTCTTTGGTCATTTGTTTTGTTTTTTAAATTCCACACATGAGTGAGATCATATGAATACCTCCCCTCTACTCTCAGGAGAACACCCATATTCCTTAGAACAATCTAGAAGGTGTTTTCTGATCTTGCCTTTCGCCTATTCACACCCATTGCCCAACGATCATGAATCTCATTTAATTTATGAATCTTGCTGGGCTGCCTCACACCTCTTTGCTTTTGCATACAGTGCTGTCTGTCCCTGGAGTGACTTTCTACCATTTGCTTGTCTAGCTGACTCCTACTGTCCCTGAAACAGTGAACCCAAGTGGCTTCTCATCTAAGAAGACTGTCCCAATTGGATTAGGTATTTCCCCTACGTGCTGACACACTATTCTGTTCATACATCTACCAGACAATATAATACAGTGGCATTGGCTTATCATTGGATTGTGAAATTCCTAAGTATCAGACTCTATCTTTTTAATCTCTATATCCACATGGCCTCACAAACAGCACTTGCAAACAAACAAGTATTACATGGAAATCTGTGTTAATAACTTATACAAAGTGTTTCAGTGCATTGGGCCATTCATGTATGATGGTTGGTCTTGAAATTGAACATTGGTGGTGACACCCACGATTGATCACCCACTTTTCTCAGCATCAATGACCTAGATTTGTTTCCATGGAAAGGAAAAAGTAAATTTCAAAGTGGTCTACCGAAAGTTGCCCTGATGACTGTAAATTCCCCAATGGCATTGTGGTAGAGCCGTTAATAACAGATATTGTTCTGAATCCTCAGCACATTTTATCTTTACATGAGAAACCTATTTTCCAACACTCTAGGTCTCACTTAAGGTTTCTAATTTGCACCCGGCCGAACTGGGGCTGGCTGGAGATTTTGAGAGGAAACACTCTTTCATCATCTATACAACAGAAGCTGCATGTTCTATAATCTTGATGAGGTTCAGATGAACCACTAATTTGTGACAAGATCGGTTGACATTTTATAGATCATCAGAATCTTCCTCAAGGCAGAAAGGGAGTCCAGCTTCTAATAGCCAACAGTCGCAAAAGTATTCACATGCCTGCCAACGTTCATATTCCCAAACCTCATTGTACAACTTCATTGTACGATACGGCAATTCTTTCCCGTTTCCAATCAGTTTTGGTTATGAAGCTATAAAATTATGAAAACATGAGGATTAGAATTGTTTAACATTTTCCTTGACTATGGAAAAATGAAAATAGTCTGCTAACGTGGAGACTTACTTACATCCCCCATTTCTTTTCATTGTCAGTCTGCTTCTTTCCAAGGGAAAAACATACTTTGTTCCTTTGCCATGGAGGACAGAGAATCCGAATTCCTCCGTTTTAGGAGCCAGAATCTTGTTGAGATTATAGTCTGTGACTTTCCCTTTTGTTTCATAAATGTGAGGAATTTCTTTTGGGCTTTTAAGTTGGACATGTTGCTTTCTGTTTCCTGGATCCCAACGTGACTCCAAAGAGACAAAGTAATTTGACTGTTGAAGATAAAAACCTTTGGGTAACCTTCAAATCACCTTAACCTACGTTCTACCCATGATAAAGTAGGGCTAAAATACCTGTCAACAGCCCACCTTACATTTCTCCTAGACAATCTCTGCTTGCCTTGGTACAAATAGAAAAAGTCCTTCCTTTGGGTCGATGCAGTCCCTGACATCACCATGTGGATTTCAGTCTCCATTCTCACCAGTGACCAGGCGTGCTTTCACAGGGCACAACTGCTGTTGTGTAAGCCCGTCTGTTTGTGGTGCCTTGTTACAGCAGCCCTAGAAAACTAATGCACGGACCTTCACCCTGCCTTCATCGCACACCTCTGGCTGGTTGACAGAGAAGAAAAAAATAGCTTGGTTCAAATATGAGTCAACGCAGTCAAGGCAGTCCATTGACGTGAGCTACAAGATCCAATCAAGCAATGGTCCTAAGAGACACTGATGAGGACAAAATCCTCCAAGGGGATCCCTTTCTATGGAGAGAGAAGTGGTTCAAGGTAAGTATACACATGGATTTCAGGCGTTGGTGAATAGCTTTGGCTCACTTGCTAAGGGCATGGGAGGAATCAGTTTGGAAGGGGATAAGGAGGTCTAGGGAAGAGGCATAGGCTGCCCCTGTGGAAGAGGACATGCTTGCCAGAGAGCTGCTGCTACGAAGGAGACACGAAACCACGAGGCAGATGGCCGGGTTGCTGTCAGCCAGCCCCTGTCCCTGCCACCCCAGCGCTCGCCAACAGAACAGTCATCGTGGCACAGATGGGGAACTGTTACGGAATTTGCTCTCCCTGGAATGCTTTTCTCCATATTTCTACGTCCTTGGCTGCCTCTCTCCCCTCCTTCTAGTCCTGGACCATCTCCCTTTCTCAGTGAGACACACCTGCAGAGGCAGATTTATGCACGAAGCTTGGAGAGTACGTCACAGGACTCATGCCTCGCGTGTGCTGGAAGCTACTGGTGGTTGCGGAGTGTGGAGAAGGTGACGGTGTATAATTAGGAAGCATTTCTTTGTAAACGTTTCCGGTAAATTGCTGAGTCAGAGGATAGGGGCCAAAATAATTTCCCGTCATCTTTTCTGATTCTAAATAAATATTCCCTTTGAGGATTAAGGTTTTATTCACAAATCTGTATTTGTTTCTCGAGGGGGCAGGCCTTCCAACTTGCACAAGCTTTGGGTCCCACCAGCCCTGGCTTGCTCCTGCCTTTCCCGGCTACTCTGTTTAACGGCTACTCTGTTTAACGCCACACCTGCCCTTTGCCCCATCTCCAGACCCCCGATCTCATCCAGCCTGCTTTACTTTTTCTTTCCTTTTCTCTTCCATAGCGTTCATCACCTCTGAACATACTATATAATTTACTTCTGCTCATTGCTTATTATCTGACTCCCCTCATTAAAACGCAGACTGCAAGGAGACAGGGGTCTTGGTATCATTCCTAGATTCCAGGAGCCGAATACAGTGCCTCACACATAGTAGATGTTCAGTAAACATCAGTGGAGAAGAAGGCCGAAGGGAGGGAGAGAGAAATGGAGAGAGGGAGAGAGAAGAGAGGAAAGAAGGGCATAGGGAGGAAGCAACTGTGAGTCACCACAGTCAGTAGCGCAGGACTGAGGCGGCAAGGGACAAGGACGGAGCCCCGCCCACGCCAAGAGACTAGACCACAAGTTCAGCGTCAGCAGTGATCAACAGTGACCACCAGTAGAGCGCAGGGAGCCAGCAACCAGGACATCCACAGGACGACCACAAAGACTCCGGGGGGCAACACAAGAAGCTGAACCTGAGGACCTGAGGCCTGCTCTCCTGGCCACCATGAGGTCACTGAGTCACTACCACTAGGGGAGGAGAAGGGGAGAACTCAGAATACCTGAGCATCTACCCGGAAGGAAGTATTTAAACCCGAAGAGAAAGCTCTAATTGGCAACTCTTTCCTCCCTGCTCCCACGAGCCTGCTCCAACCGTAGACCGAAGGTTCGAGAACAAAATTCTATCAGCTTTGGAAATAGATCCTGTGTTCTCTGCAGGAGTCAAGAGTAGTATATAGCTTTCTGAGGATTAAGTAAAACCAGTGGTAGAAATACATGAAATAACTGGTAGTATTTCCAGAGGCTTCATTCCGCCCCTCTTCACTTCCCTCTCCTACTTATTAACTGGGATGTGGATGGTATCTAGCTGTAAGCATGGACAGGCAGACACTCAGGGTCCTCCTGCTCCGCCGCCTTCCCAAGCTCCTTCCATGTGCTTTGTTCTGAAAGGTCTGAGCATCCACAAAAAGCAGGTATGCCATCAATATTTTGGTCAGTTTTATAAAACATAAGTCTTTGTTGGTATTTCTAATTTCATTTGTGCTGACTTTTGACTAATGACAGCTTCTACCAAAATAAGAGACACCTGCTGGTTTTTACTGCATATTAAGAGTATTGTGGTCCTTTTACAAAATCTTGCTTTAAATTAGTTATTACGCCATTTATAGCATTTTGTTGTGCAGCCTTATAGCATGTAGCTTCTGCTATATTAAAAATTAGATTAAATTCATTGGATTTTAGGGATGCCTGGGTGGCTCAGTCGAGTTTCCGACTTCGGTTCAGGTCATGATCTCACAGTTCTTGAGTTCGAGCCCTGCGTCAGGCTTTCTGCTAACAGTTCAGAGCCGGGAGCCTGCTTTGGATTCTGTGTCTGTCTCTCTCTTCCCCTCCCCCACTCCCACTCTGTCTCTCTGTCTCTCAAAAATAAATGAACATTAAAAAAATTAAAAAATTGAATTTTAAAATATTTTATAAAACAAATTTATGGAATAAATAAATACACCTTTTGTTTATGGTTAAAGTTTTGGTCCAGTCACAGGATAAGGGATACATACCATGTACACACACATACACATACACACACACACATAGCCTGAGCTTTAGACATAGAAAATCATCCTTTTTGGTAAAAGAATACATTTATCCGACATCTTACAAAGAGGGAAATACAAAATATTTGTTATTGTGAAGTAAATAAAAACCCACTTTGCCAGAACATGGTGGGAAGCCTTTCTACCCAGACAAGGGCTAACTGTTCAATAGAAAATGCGGTGAAGCTCATTGTGGTGGAATCCTACCCATCTGTAATTTCTATTCCAAGAAACACATACTTTCATCTGTTCCCAGCTCTTCCAAAAGATGAATACCCACAGTGGTAAAGGGAAATATCCACAGATTGTCATCCCGTTTTTGAGAGCCATTCAGAAAGAAAGAGACGTATGACAGGCTTGGGACCAGGAACAGACTGAATTCATTAAAAAAAAAAGAAAAGGCACAAAAGCCAAACTGTTCATCGCTGGTACATGAAAAATTAGCACTGTTGTTGTTAAAGCCATATGTTCTAGGTAAAAGGACAGCTTTTGTATTCACTCTGACATTTGTTCTGAGGAATGTTAATGTACTTAATGCTAGTACGTGCTTAGCAGCAATTTGCAAATTTGAAAAGAAACCCGGAGTTCAAAAACAAAAAATGAGTAAGGAAGATGAGAAACTTCATCTGAGATATCTCTCAATTACCATTGTGTCTGAATGTTAGAGCGTAAGTGAAGACCTTGACATTTGTCATGATTTCACAGCTTCAGGTATGCAGATTCAACCTTTAAAAGTTTGTTCCCTCCCAAGGAAATTTAAAACAAAAAGCACCCCTTAAAAATGTGAAATTACTGTAAGGTGAAATCAGTAGAGACTTTGGTCACTGGAAGGGTCAGTGATCTTATGGCTGAAACTCTGCAGTTTCTCGGCCCCTGGTTTAAAAAACAACACTTTTTATTGATGTAGAGCTTTGGTGCAGCATTGTGCAGTAGATGGAAAAGGGCACACATCAGGTGCATTCATCTTGATGAATTAAAACCAGGTAAACACAACTGTGTAACTTCCACATAATAAAAGGGGTGCAGTTCAGAGTGACTACAATTAACAACTCAGGAAACAACAGATGCTGGTGAGGATGTGGAGAAACAGGAACCCTCTTGCACTGTTGGTGGGAATGCAAACTGGTACAGCTGTTCTGGAAACCAGTGTGGAAGTTCCTCAAAAAATTAACAATAAAACTCCACTATGACCCAGCAATAGCACTGCTAGGGATTTACCCAAGGGATACAGAAGTGCTGATGCATAGGGGCACATGTACCCCAATGTTCATAGCAGCACTGTCAATAATAGCCAAATCATGGAAAAAGCCCAAATGTCCATCAACTAATGAATGGATCAAGAAGATGTGGTTTATATATACAACAGAACACTACATGGCAATGAGAAAGAATGAAATCCTGCCACTTGGAACAACATGGATGGAACTGGGGGGTATTATGCTGAGTGAAGTAAGTCGGTCTGAGAAAGACAGATATCAGATGCTTTCCCTCACATGTGGAGCTTGAGAAACAACAGAAGGCCAAGGGGGAAGAAAAGGGGAAAACATAGTTTCAAACAGAGGAGGCACACCATAAGAGACTCCTAAATACGGAGAACAAACTGAGGGTTGTGAGGGGAAGGGGGAGAGGGGAAAGTGGGTGATGGGCACTGAGAGGCACTTGTTGGGATGAGCACTGGGTGTTGTATGTAAGTGGTGAATCATGGGAAATACCCCCAAAACCAAGAGCACACTGTGTACACTGTATGGTAGCTAACTTGACAATAAATTATATAAGAATAAAAAATAAAGCATATAATTCAGGGGAGAAGAAAAAGGGGGCCAGTTCTCTGGAACCCCTTACTTTGCCTTCAATCAGTATTCCTTCCCTGTACCCCAAAGTCACCAACAATGCCAACTTCTAACACCATTGATTTGTTTTGTCTATGTTTGAATTTATAAATGGACTCACGTATATATTCACATATAATAGACTCATAAACAGACTGGCATATTCTGTTTGGGTTCTTTCTCTCAGCAATATGTCTGAGATTAATCCACACTGTTATGAGAACAATAGCGTGTTCATCTTCACCCTTGATGGCTTTCCATCATATGAATATGCCACAATTTATTTTAAAAAATTTTTTAATGTTTATTTATTTTTGAGAGAAAGAGAGAGACAGAGCATGAGCAGGGGAGGGGCAGAGAGAGTGGGAGACAGAATCTGAAGCAGGCTCCGGGCTCTGTGCTGACAGCTCAGAGCCCGATGTGGGGCTCGAACCCATGAACCATGAGATCATGACCTGAGCCGAAGTCAGCCGCTTAACTGAGCCACGCAGGTGCCCCTTGCCACAATTTATTAACCTATGCTATCGTTGATGAGCTTTTTGGCTGTTTCTAGTTTTAGCTGACTAATGCTGTTAAGTTATTGCTAACATATTCTGATGCATGTCAGCATGCTTTCCCATTGGGTCTATACCTGTTAAACAGAGAACCACAAGCCCAAAAGGGCGTCACTTGGGCCAAAGCCCCAAGTCAGTAAGCCACAATTTACTACCTGAACAATAACCGCCATCTAGCCCTCCCAGAAATGTAACCTTTAACCAGTTGCCGTCAGACCAGCCCGGTCCGCACTGGGAAATTTACTAACAGACGCCTTCCCTTCTCCTTAGGAGAGCAACGTTGCCTAAAACAATGGATCCGTTGCTAATAATTTCTTTTTTTTCCATTCCCTCTCTACCTTTAAAAACCTTTACTGTCCTGTAACCCTTTGGAGGTCTCCTCTACTTGCTACACAGGATGCTGCCCAATTCACTAATTGGCTAACAAAGCCAGTTAGACAAAGTTCCTCAGTTGAATTTTTGGTATTGAACCTAACCTCGGAGTGAAATCGTGTGGCCACACAGTCCACATAGATCTATTCAACTGTATATGGAGGGCCCGTCTTCCGAAGTGGCTGTGCCGATCTCACACTGCCACCAGACACTGTCACCTTCCCCTGCCAGTGTCGGCCTTTTTAATTAGACCATTTGGGTGGATTATAATTGTATCCCATTGTGGCTTCTTTCTTTTTTTTTAATGTTTATTTATTTTTGAGACGAAGAGAGAGTGAGTGTGTGTGAGCAGGGGAGGGGCGGGGAGAGAGGGAGACACAGAATCTGAAGCAGGCTCCAGGCTCTAAGCGGTCAGCACAGAGCCCAACAGGAAGCTTGAACCCACAAACCACGAGATCATGACCTGAGTCAAAGTTAGACACTTAACCGACCAAGCCACCCAGGCGGCCCCCACCATGGTTTCAGGTTGCATTTTCCTGACAACTACGGAGGTTGAGTACCTTTTTTGTATGTGCTGTGAGAGGCCGGATCAAAGCTATTGTTCACTGTTCTAATGCATGATCTCTTTTTCTCACCGATTTACAGGATTCCTGTGTAAATTCCAGAAACAATTCCTTACTTTGTTATATGTATTGCATCTATATTCTGTAGCTTTTCTGTATGTCTCTGTAGCTTCTTAAACTTTTTTAATAATATATTTTGATGAACAGAAATTCTTATGATTAGTTGTCTGATTTATCAACCTTATAACTTACTGCGAAATTTTTTAAATTACAAAATGGATCTTGACTTTGATCAAATTCTTTTATGCATCTCTTAAGTGATTTTGTGAATTTTCTTTTTTATTCTTTTAACTTGATGAATTACAACTCCTCAATTTTTATTTTGAAAAATTTCAAACATAAAATATTTGAAAGAACAATTCAATAAACACCTATATATCCTTCACCTAGATTCACCAGTTAATTCACATTTGCCACATTGGTTGCATCTATCATCTATCATCTAACTTAACATCTATCCATCTGACATCTATCAAAAGTAGATGTGACAAAAAGTAGATAAGTGATTGCCCAGGGCTAGAGGGGATGTGGAGATTGAAATGTGATAGCTAAAGGCTTGCTTTTAGGGGTGACGAAAACGTCCTAAAAATGGGTTATCTTGATGGTCACACAATTTGGTGAATATACAAAAAAATATCGAATAGTATAGTTTACTTTTAATTTAAAAAATTAAAGTAGGTTCCATGCCCATTGTGGGGTTTGAACTCAAGACACCAAGATTAAGAGCCAGGTGCTCCATTGACTAGGCCAGCCAGGTGCCCCCAAATTGTTGCATTTTAAATGGGTGAATTGTAGCTCATAAAACTGTTACCAAAACTTTTTTGGAAGACATCATGACCTTTCTTCCCATAAATACTTCAGAATGCATCTCCAAAGAACGGAGCTAAGATATTTATAAGTAAATAAATAGCATTTTTCCGTGACCTAGAGGTCTGGTGTTTCTGCTAGAAACACTAGCGTGTGTGTAACATGTAAATGAGGTGTGGGGTGACATCTCACACTTTCACAGCTTTGGATGCCACCTTCCATTAAAAACCTTCCATACACTGACCCAAGATGTAATATAGACTTTCTCAAGAGACAGTGTGAGCTAGGAGCTGCCTTTTCTAACACTTTCAATATGGCGTGCCCACGTGACTCAGCTCTCGCTAAAGAAAGGAGATCAGACACCTACAATTTTCTTCTCACTTGCTGAAGAGAATATCTCTGACCCGGGACTTGTCACTCCACCATTCTGTCAGCTAAGATGGCGATGATTATGCTGACCTTGGAAGTCTTTTCTTGAAGATGGTAGAGCTGCTGACAGCCCGAGTCCGTGAACCACATGCACGTAGAAGGGTTCATCTACCACCCCAGCCCACGTGCCCTGAACCGCAACTTGAACTGCTCTCTTGAGTCGCTGGTGTTCTGTGCCCTTTGCTGCAGCAGGGAATACCGCCCTAACTGATGTAGTAGTTTCTAGAATCACAAGGGGATGAAAGCTGTTCTCTGCCTTCTTCTGACTTTCTTTCATCTAATGTGTAGCTTGGAGATACAAACCCCTCACCTGAAGCGATGGCTTCCAATATTCATCAATCAGCAGGAAAATTCACCTCGAAGGCCAGGATTTGAAGCCAGTTACTCAACAGGAGAAAGGACGAAGCTGGCTGGCGCCCAGCCATGCTCCAGTCCCTGTCAATCTTGTCCCCTAGCCTGCATCCACTTCTCAGGAAGGGACACTTCCTTCATATTTACAACCCCTGTGTCTGTTCTCCCTCGAAACCGAGAGCCAGCAGCTGTCGCTCTTACTGTGACAACAGGGCCAAAGTAAATTTTTCCAAGCATATCTGCTTTGCTATGTAAATATTGATCCTGGTTCTCAATATTTCTTCTTTTACTGTTTTACTTAATTCTGTGTGTCCGCGGGCAGATTGGGTCTATGTGCACAAAGCTGACGGAGTTAATTCCTAGGACACCTGCTACTTGGCAAGTTTCCCTTGACAGGAAGTCCTAACGTTTGGGGTTTTTTTCTATTCTATAAAAGAAACCTCCTGTTTCCCCACTAGTATTTGGCATATGCCCAGAGGCATTTTGAAACCATCTAAGATTTTCATGGAGGACTATTTTAAAAATATCTGGGCATGGACGATAAGGTCGGGTGCTTTCAACTATATGTGCTTATTACTAGAAAGTTTCCAGCATTGCGAAAATTACATTAAAGTCCAAAAATCCTTTTTATTTGTTTATGAACGAGAAAAGGCTCAGATAGAATCCAATATAAAGCCACATGCAACCATATTTCCTATTATTAATATTCTGTGGGGGAACAAGGTGACATTAGAGAGGAATTCGTTTCTGCTAGATGTACATTTTTACATAAATGAGTGCCTGATTGTATAGTTACACCGCCGAGCTTTAGGGTTGCAAATCAAAAACATAGCCAACATTCATCTTGCCTCCTTTTCTAATATGCCCGAAACAAATAGTAACCTTGGGGCACCTGGCTGGCTCAGTTGGTAGAGTGTGTGATGCTTGATCTCAGGGTTGTGAGTTCCAGCCCACACTGGGTGTACAGATTACTTATTTTTTAATGTTTTTTTTTTGAAAGAGAGAGATAGAGAGACTAAGTGAACATGAGTTGGGGAGAGGGGCAGAGGGAGAGAGAAAGAGAGAGAATCTTAAGCAGACTCCTCACTCAGCACAGAGCCTGATGCAAGGCTCCATCCTATACTGGGATCATGACCTGAACCAAAATCAAGAGTCAGATGCTCAACCGACTGAGCCACCCAGGAGTCCCAAATAAAATATTTTTTTTTAAGAATATAATTTTTTAAATCATTAAAAAAGAAACAGTAAACTTGAATCAATTTCACATCAGAGACAATAGTATTCCATCAAATAACTATAGCACCAACTATGCCAAAATTATCAAGGTTAAACCAGGTGCTTAGTATACCTGTTTCCGGCAATGATCAACAAATACAGGTCCTCAATTTTCCAAAAACATATACATACTCAATGCCTTCGAGTCTTTTCTTATGTTCAGGCAAGAAGAAGGCACATTTTGCTTTTGAGACTACATTTTAGAGTGAAACTGAAATAATGAGAGCTGTCAGTGAGGTGCAACCATTCATCCTTGCTTTCATCTAAACAGAAAGCCCTAGGAACGGGGCTCCGAAGAAAACCTCTTGAAGACGTGTGGAGAAGTCCAAGAATGTATGTCTGAGCCTCTCTGTAAATACAGCTCAATCTACCTACAGTTATTGCATAAGCTGTACATTATATCACACGAGAGACTTTTTAAGAGGTGATTTTTCACATGCATATAAGTTTAAAACAAGACATTTTCTGCATTCAATAAGTTACTAGCCTCTGAGTCCCATAAGAGAAATTCTGAATTGACAATTTTCCTCCAGAAAAGGTATGAAAGAAGGACCCTGTCAAGCAATAATTTAATAATTTTCTCTTCTGTGTAACACTCAGTAAGTCCAGTTATTTTCTCTAACCAAGATCTATAAGTACAATAAAGGTAAATGATATTGCATCCACTGCACTTATTTTACATATATTCTGGCTAACGACCAAACCCAATCTAATTTCCACAATAAATGAAGAATAATTGGAAAGGTCATGCAATCCTAAAGCCCAATTGGCTTTTTAGTTTAAGGATTAAAGGAATATTTGTATAAGAAACCATCTTTATAAGGTCTAACCAACACTAAAAATTGTCTTTTAAAACGTGAATATGGTCTGAAATGTAATATGTGAAAGGCAGGCCCATGAAATTCATGAACTGTAGAGAGAGCTCTCTTTAACTGGTAGGGAGTCACACCGGAAACCCATTATTAAATTAAGAATTGACTCCGAGAAGAGAAAACTAAAAACGAAGTAAATATATAGACCAAAATTTGACAGGCTGGGCTGAATAGTTTTGTACTGAACTACTCACCAGCTTTGCCTGCTCAAACATCGAAATCTTTCCCATGACGTTCAGCCAGGATGCTCTCAGCCCAGAGGTCTTTATAGAACAAAATATCAGAGTAGTTCTATAACCTGAGACCCACTGAAGTTCATGAAAAGATTCCATAAGAATGTTGTTACTTGGGGGCGTCTGGCTGGCTCCGTGCAACTCTTGGTCTCGGAGCTGTTGAGTTCAAGCCCCATGTTGGGTGTAGACCTTATTTAAAAAAATTAAATTTATTTAAAAAAAGAATATCAGGGGCACCTGGGTGGCTCAGTCAGTGAAGCATCTGACCCTTGATTTGATTTGTGAGTTTGAGCCCGGAATCAGGCTCCGTGCTAACAGCAGAGCCTGCTTGGGATTCTCTCTCTTTTCCTTCACTCTCTGCCCCTCCCAGGCTCACACACACACTCTCTCTCTCTTTCTCTCAATACAACCTATATGTTTAAAAATTTCTTTTCATTTTATTCATTTGAGAGAGAGAGAGAGAGAGAGAGAGAGAGAGAGAGAGAGAGAGAGAGAAAGAGAGAGAGAGAGCACAAGCAGGAGAGAGGGGGAGAGGGAGACAGAGAGAAAGAGAGAGAGAAAGAGAGAATCCCCACCAGGCTCCACACTCAGCACAGAGCCCAACGTGGGGCTCGATCCTGTGACACTGGGATCATGAGCCAAAATCAAGAGTTGGCAGTTTAACTGACGAAACCACCCAGGTGCCCAAAATAAGTAAAGTTAAAAAAAATTTTTTAATAAAAAAAAGAATGTCATAACCTCACTCTGAAGCGAGAATTTTATACGCTATTAATTTGAACATCATTATGTGCAGCCGTGAAGAAGGCCAAGTTATAAGTCCTCTCACAGCTGCAAATTGCACCTCACTGAAAATCCAGGAATGGGTTTTCTGTTTATTTGACCAACTATCTGCAAAAACACTTCCTCTGATACACTTAGTGATGAAAAACCAAAGGCTTTCCTCTCCTTATCAGGAACCAGGCAAAGATGTCCTCTCTCGGACATCCTTTCTCACCGTTTCTATTCCACATTCTTCTGGATGTCCTAACCAGTGCAATAAGGCGAGAATTTAAAAAAGAAACACATAGAGATTGAAAGGAGACAGTAAAACGGTCTTTATTTGCAGGTAACATAATCACATACTAAGAAATTTACAAAAATGCTTCTACAACTAATGGGTTAATGTATCAGCGTCACCAGACACACCCACACATCAGAAGTGATTATATTTCTATGTTAAAATAAACAAGTAGAAATGAAAATTTAAGATAATACTATTTACAAGAGCATAGAGGCATGAAAGACTTAGGGATAAATTTAACAAGCTACATACAGACATACCTTACACATATTAAACATCTATAAAACACTACTGACAAAAATTAGAAACATTCATCAATGGAGTGATCTACTTTTGTTCATGGATTGGATACTGTTATGGTGTTAATTCTCCCCAAATTGATCTATAGATTAAACACACTACCAGTAAAATTCCCAGCAGAATCTTCTTCTGGGATCCTGATTCTAAAATGCATATGGAAATGAAAAGATTTAGAAGAGCCACAACGATTTAGAAAAAAGAAAAAAAAAGGACAAATTTGGAGAACTTACCTCCCTGCTATCAAGGGTCACTATAAAGCTATGGTAACTTAGACTGTGATTTTAGTACAAGGAGAGACATTCAGATCAATCTAACAGCAAAGAGTTCATAATTAGAGGCACATGTATTTATGATCAACTAATTTTTTAAAATTTTTATCTCTATTTATTTTTTGAGAGACAGAGAGAGACAGTATGAGCAGGTGGCGGTCAAAGAGAGAGGGAGATACAGAATCCGAAGCAGGCTCCAGGCTCTGAGCTAGCTGTCAGCCCAGAGCCCAACGCGGGGCTCGAACCCATGAACCGTGAGATCATGACCTGAGCCAAAGCCAGACACTTAACTGACAGAGCCACCCAGACGCCCCTATGATCAACTAAATTTTGGCTGACGTGCCAAGGTAATTCAATGAGGGAAAGGATTATCTTTCTGATAAATCATGTTGGATTTATTGGAAAACATAATAAACTCAACCTTTATCACATACTACGCACAAAAAATCCTGTTGTGGGCTGAATTGTACTCACCATCTTCCCAGCCAAATTCAGTTGCTAAAGTCTTAACCCCCAGTACTTTCTTTTTTTTTTTTAATGTTTATTTATTTTTGAGAGAGAGAGAGAGTGAGTGGGGGAGGGTCAGAGAGAGGGAGACACAGAATCCAAAGCAGGCTCCAGGCTCCGAGCTGTCAGCGCAGAGCCTGACATGTATCTCGAACCCTCATGAATGGTGAGATCATGACCTGACCTGAAGTTGGCCGCTTAACTGACCGAGCCCCGCAGAGGTCCCATCCCCAGTACTTTCAAATATGACTGTATTGGGAGGTAGGATCTTTAAAGAGGTAATTAAGCAGAAATAACACATCAGGGAGGTGACACTCCAATATGACTGGTGTTTTTATAAGAAGAGGGGGTTAGTCAACTATACTTCAACAAGAAAAACTTTTAAGAAATCCACACGTGCACCCCAAAATATGTTATTTACTACGAATGTATTATGCTAAACAATAGAAGCCGTCTAAATTTCCTTTACTAAGGGATTATGGAAAATAAAATTTACAAGCTTTGCAAATAAGTAAACAAATAAAGGGAACTGGGGAAAAACTGTAATTCTAAAATAAAGGAGGGGGAGGAGGAGAAGGGGAAGGAAGGGAAGGAGGAGGGGAAACAATCAGGACACAGACACAAAGGAAAGACCATGTGAGGATGCGGGGAATAGACAGCCGTCTACAGGTCACAAAGAGAGGCCTTGGAACCGACCCTCTGCCCGCACCTTGACCTTGGCCGTTAGGCCTTCAGAACTGTGAAAACAGAAATTTCTGTTACTAAGTCACTCAGTCTGACTTAGTTATGTCTGTTCTAATGAATTTGGAAATATCCCTAAAAATAATCTCAAGCATTAAAGAAGCTAAATACGTAGTTTAAAAGTCTCATCACAAACAAGCAGCGGGCTCTGAGGGCTGGCTCCAGGTCTACCCAAGACTCACGGCGCAAGTCATTTCCATTTCTTCCAAAGAACAGAAAGGAGGCCGTGAGGCTAGCCTGCAGAGCTCTAAAAATTTGGAGCGAAGTGTAAGCAGACCAAATGCAACGATGTATTAAATCCCTGTTGAAGGAAGCTGAGAAGAGAAAACAACTTTCCTAACCAAACAAACAAACCAAGAAAACATATCTAACTAGGAAATGTTGAAAATGTTCTTCTTAAGATCAGAAACAAAACATGAATACCTGTGATCATTCTTTCTCTTCAAGATTGTTTTAAAGGCCTCGCCATGCAGTGAGAAAAGCAAAATCAAAAAACAAAACAAAAAACCCCCCAAAACTCAGGAAAATATAGACTAACTGTCCAGAAAGAAATGAAATTGTCATTACTTGCAAGATGATACATCTACATAGAAAACTCCAAGTGATCTGAAGACAAATCATCATAATTAATAAGAGTATAGAGCTTGTTTGCTGGGTAGTATCAATCTACAAAAGCAGCCAATACACACTGGTAACAATCTGTTAAGATACGGTTTACAACAGTAACAAAAATATATAAAGAACCTAGTGAGAAATCTAACAAAGGACGTGTAAGCCCTTTAGAGGCTACATTTGAAAAGATCTTTGGGTTACGGGGCACCTGGGTGGCTCAGTCAGTTCAGCGTCTGGCTTCAGGTCAGGTCATGATCTTACAGTCTGTGGGTTCGAACCCTGCATCCAGCTCTGTGCTGACAGCTTGGAGACTGGAGCTTGCTTTGGATTCGGTGTCTTTCTCTCTCTGCCCCTCTCCCACTCATTATCTGTCTCTCTCTCTCTCTCTCTCTCTCTCTCTCTCTCTCTCAAAAATAAATAAACATTAAAAAAATTCATTAAAGATCTTTGGATTAAAAATTAAAGTTTGAGAAGAATTCTTTAATATGGTGGGTTGTTGCCCTCAGCTGTATGCTACATATCTTAAAATCAAACCTGATTGTATTATATTATATCATGTTAATACTCCCTATTCTAACGTGTAATGTGTGATGGCATCAGGTGATTCTAATGTGTAGCCAGGGTTACAAACCGTTACTCCAGGCTAGAGCAGCATGGGTTGGAGGAAGGGTACTCAGGGCTTCCTAGGTACTAGAAATGTTCTATTTTTTTCATTTGAGTGATGGGTTCATTGAAACATTAGTCTTTAAATCATACATATATGCCTTATACAGGTGGTTGTATTTTACATTTGAGTGTAACGTAATTAAGTGCCCCCTTAACGGCGCTTGTGCCAGTGTTTTACTGTCATATCCTTACCTCCCTAACGCTGCAGCACATTGATTTGCTGGTTTCCTTAATCGTTGCAGAAACTTGAGACTGCTTGAAGTCATACAACTAAAGTTAAGCAACGTCAGGGACATCTGGGCGTCAGTCAGTTAAGCATCCGACCTCAGGTCATGATCTCAGGGTTCGTGGGCACAAGCCCCACGTCAGGCTCTGTGCGGACAGCTCGGAGCCTGGAGCCTGATTCTGTGTCTCCCTCTTTATCTGCCCCTCCCCTGCTTGTGCTCTCTCTCTCAAAAATAAATAAACATTAAAAAAATGTTTAAGTTAAGCAACAAAAATATCTGTGTCCACCATTTTGAGCAAATGAACCCATCGCAGAATCAGAGGCCCCGAGTGGCACCTACATGAGTCAAACAGAGAGAGACAGTGTGGGTAGAGCAGCGGTTATCAGGCCCTGGGGGGTGATGGAATCACGAAAGCGAGGGGGAGTTGGTGTTTAACGGGGAAGGGTTTCAGTTAAGGAAGATGAAAATTCTCTGAAGATGGACAGCGGTGACGGTTGCTCAGCCGCATGAATGTACTTAATCGTATATTTAAAACCAGTTAAAATGAGGGGCGCCTGGGTGGCTCAGTCGGTTAAGCGTCCGGCTTCGGCTCAGGTCATGATGTCACGGTTTGTGGGTTCGAGCCCCGCGTCGGGCTCTGTGCTGACAGCCAGCTCAGAGCCTGTTGCCTATTTCAGATTCTGTGTCTCCCCCTCTCTCTGACCCTCCCCTGCTTGTGCTGTCTCTCTCTGTCTCTCAAAAATAAATAAAAAAACAGAACAAAAATAAAACCAGTTAAATTGATACACTTTGTGTGATGCATATTTTGTCACAGTAAAGAAAGGGGGAGACTTTCGTTTCAAATTTGAAGTTGGCCCAGAGGAAGGCACTCGTGGAACAAGAAATTATTAGGAAGAGCTCACTTCTGAAGAAACAGGGTATCTCCCCAAACCCTTAATTGCGTTTGCTCCCGCTCAAAGGCTCGGAAAGAATTGATGTTGAACTGTAAAGCGCCCCGTCCACCAAAGCGGTGGCATCTTGCGAGGAAAGCCCTGTTATCTTGATCTCTGTACCTGAACAAATCTCCTTCTCCTGTTTGTTGTCTCACTTTGATGTGCGGCCCCGGCCGGCACACTCCCCGCGTGGCTGTGTAAACTTCCCGTCTTGCCCTCGACCTTGGGGGTGACCCGGCGTGTTAGTGACTCCTGGCCGAGGTAAATGACACCGCGCGGTAATAATGGCAACTGCCAGGTCTTTCCCCTTTTATCTACCTCCATCCCCTGTGACGTGTCTGGCCCCCACCCCCTCCTACCGGGCATCAAACGCCCAGATAAAGGGGAAAGAAGTTATCTGAAGCATTGTGTGCCCCCTGTAAGAAATCCAATTATTTATGGTCACCGGAGACATTTTCTTTGAAGTGTGTTAGTGAGTGACCTGAATGTATGGTTTTCCTTCCACCGCTCACAGAGCTCTGCCTTTATCTTGCATTTAAAAATCTTAAATCGTCCTTTCCCTTCTTCAAGGTAAAGACAAAAGTTGGAGAAAACACACCGCGCCCTGTCACAAGGCGGAAAAGGCACAGATATTGAAGGCCTGATCTTCCGATTTCACTTTTGCCTTTTTTTTTTTAAGGGCTCCTAGGACAACAGCTGATGTCATTTTTTTAAGTGACGGCTGAGCAGGACCATAATCCGAGGCACGGCCTTCAGTTCTGTTCTGTCAAGGAAGTGACACAAAAGAATTCAGCGGTGAAAACCACTTCTACAGTCCCTGGAAGGGTGAGGGGGCCGACCCCTGAGGCCGTAGGAGTCAAGCTGCAAATCTCACTTGGGTGGAGGAATCTTTAGGTAGACCTGAAGATTGGTTTCATTTTTTTTAAGTTTATGTATTTTCTTAATGTTTATTTTTGAGAGAGAGAGAGAGACACAGAGCGTGAGTAGGGGAGGGGCAGAGCGAGAGGGAGACACAGTATCTGAAGCAGGCTCCAGGCTCTGAGCTCTCAGCACAGAGCCCAACGCAGGACTTGAACTCACAAACTGCGAGGTCATGACCTGAGTTAAAGTCTGACTGAGTGCTGGACCAACTGAGCCACCCAGGCGCCGCTTAAGTTTACTTGTTTTGAGACAGACAGTGTGAGCGGGGGAGGGGCAGAGAGAGGAAGAGAGAGAATCCCAAGCAGGCTCCATGCTACCAACACAGAGCCCGACGTGGGGCTTGAACCCACGAAGCCGTGAGATCATGACCTGAGCCGAATCCCAGAGTCAGCTGCTTCACCGACTGAGCCACCCAGGCGCCCTGATTAGTTTCATTCTGTGCAAAACCTTCCACCCACCCCACCCTGGGTGCCAATCACAGCAGAGCACTCGGAGGGGCCTGACCTGGAGGATTCGTGAACCAGATCCATGTGAGGGTTTGAATCTTTGCTGTAGGGGGTGTTCCCCCTTGGGGTGCCCTCGAATGGCTTCAGGAAAGGTGGTACATTCATCTCCTTGAAGCCCTTTGCCCTCACTTGTGGGAGATCACCCACCAGTGATGCACCAAGGAGGCGCTGAAGAGGGAAAGGTCAGGGTTGGATGTGGCAGAAGACTCTCGTTACTGGCTTTGGCCTGTGCCTTCTCTGGACCCCGTGGTCAGGAAGGTTGAGAAAGAGCAGGAGGAGCTGAGGCTCCAGGTCACCCCCGCATGATGGCCCCAGGTCACCAAGTGCAACAATGGCAGCTTCCACAGCCACCTGTGTCCCTCAGGCCTCCTGTTCAGTGTTCTCAACGTTTATTATTTTTTTTATCATTTTTTCCCCAGAAGGAGGCATTTTAGACATTTTTTTTCCAGTTGTTCCCCTTCGTGAAATTTTTCCAAGCACAGGTACATTGGGTGTCTCTGTCTCCAGACTCCATGCACATCGGCGCTTTAGCCCAAGACTAAGGTTTCTACTCCTTCCCAAGCACCCATCTTTGTTCGTGTTGAAAATGCGGGTGAGAGCTAGTTGCACCAGATGTGGCTTGAAGGCAGAATGTGCCGCATGGCATCAGGCTGAGGCCACCGGGCAGAAGGGCAAACAAGCTGCCACTGGGGTGAGATGCCCCAGGAGTGGCCCGCCCACTCCACCTTCCCTGGTGGGACCCGCTGACAAAACATCGGGAGATTCCCGTATCTCTCAAGGCTCAGTATTCTCACCTGTAAAATGGGGATCATCTCCACCTTCAGGGATGTAGCAACAGCTAAGTGGTCTCTCTAATTTCTGTCAGAAATACAATATTCTGGCCCTGCGTGTTATCTGTCAGTGATGAATAACTAAATTCTACTCCTGAAATGGCTATTACACTGTATGTTAACTACCTTGGATTTAGATAAAAATTTGCAGGGGCTCCTGGGTGGCTCAGTTGGTTAAGTGTCCACCTTCCGCTTAGGTCATGACCTCCCAGTTCATGGGTTCGAGTCCCGCATAGGGCTCTGTGCTGACCGCTCAGAGCCTGGAGACTGTTTTGGACTCTGTGTCTCCCTCTCTCTCTGCCTCTCCCCTGCTTGTGCTCTCTCTCTCTCTCAAAAAATAAATATCTAAAAACAAATAAATAAATAAATATTTGGGGAAATCCCAATATATAATATTCTAACGTATAAGGGCTATTTTGTGTTCTTTTGTATGATTTTATTCTCCTTTCTGGAGATCCTCTAGAAAACTAATTTGCAAATGCACGCACAATGCGTTGCTACAGCTGGTGTGGAAATGTGAAGTACCCAGAGCTAGTAAACCTAATCATACATCAAGGGAAAATAAAAAAGGTGTACACAAACTCAGATTTCACAGTTCACTGAAATTTCTTTGCATTTGAAAAACTGAGTGTCGCATCTCCCACTTCTCACTACTCGCCTTCCCCAGTCAAGTCTCACTAGTCTTTACTTAAGGTGCCGTGGTGAGAAGGTCAACAGAACAGAGCTCGCTCTTTCTGACGGTAGGCTCCCCTGGGGACACCACTCGGGAATTTTACGACAGCAGCCTCTCAGAAGACATTTCCAAAGATGGCTGACTCTCTCTGGTCAGCCCCTCTACCCCTTACTGTCCACCTAAAAGTCCGAGTCTTTAAATGGAGCCCAGCGGCGGGGATACAGCAAGGAAGGGGGTGCTTTGGGCATTTCGTGATGGCAGCGGGAGGGCTTCATGACAGCCCAATTTGGGAAGAAAATGAAGCATCTAGAATGACTTCAAATGATGTGTTTCAAGAGGTACTAATCTGCCAGCAAATACAAAATGTACGTTATTGCATGCTTGGAAACCAGAAAGTCACAGATGTTTTAAATAAGTAAATAGATAAAATTAAATGATGTTAAATATCAAAAGCTAATTTGAGTTTCTGGCATCTGAGCCAAGGCGTCCTCCACAAAGTGGGTGGTGAGTGACAAATAGTCCTGGATTGGGTTTTCACCAGCCTTCAGAGTCTGGGGTATCTTGAGGCACGCCTGGGAACAGTGACTGGTGAGTCAGAGTTTCCCAAGGAGAAAAACACTCCCCAGGGAGAGAATTCACTATTATGTCTCCCCGAATGTCATAGGGGCACAGCAAATACTTAATGATCTGTGGTTTTGATTTTGCTTTAGAAAAAGATGAGCCATCTACCATGTCTGTAGGTGATGATATGCTGAAGTAACAAATCCATCCTGAAATCTCCATGACTTAGGGTTTCATAAAGGTACATTTCCAGCTCACATGAAGTCTACCATGGTCCTGGTGACTCTTCAAAGTTGTGTTCTCTGTATCCTCAAGTCAGGTCACTAAACACTGCTGAGCACTTGACTTCCAGGAGCACTGAGGCAGACAGTGGAAAACTCCCATTTGCTCTTAACGCCCTCATCCGGATGTGACACACACCCACGTCACTTCTGCCTAGACCTGGCCACCACCCAAGTTCGGGGGCTGAGAGTGTGGGGAGCACAGGGCGAACTTGCTGAGCACTGCCGTGCCGGCCACACAGAGTTAGGCCTCATCAAGTCTACCTTCCAAGGTTGCCGGGTGATGGCTTCCCCCTCATCGTGCTTCCTGTTGATTGTTTTTGCAGGGAGGGACCCTAACTAGAATTATTTATTAAAGAACTAGAAACCGGGACACCTGGGTGGCTCAGTCAGTTAAGCATCTGACTCTTGGTTTCGGCTTCAGGTCATGATCTCATGGTGTGAGTTTGAGCCCTGCGTTGGGCGCTGTGCTGACGGAGAGGAGCCTCCTTGGGATTCTTTCTCTCCCTCTCACTCTCTCTCTGCCTCTCTCTCTCTCAAAACAAATAAGCTTTTAAAAAAAAAAGGACTTGGGGCGCCTGGGTGGCTCAGTCAGTCAAGCCTCCGACTTCGGCTCAGGTCAGATCTCACGTTCCTGCGTTCGAGCCCCGCATCAGGCTCTGTGCTGACAGCTAGCTCAGAGCCTGGAGCCTGCTTCTGGTTCTGTGTCTCCTTCTCTCTCTGCCCCTCCCCCTCTCATGTTCTGTCTCTCTCTGTATCAAAAATAAATAAAACATTAAAAAATTAAAAAAAAAGAACTAGAAACCTATTTCGCTCTTTAATGTGTAAGCATAGAGGGATTTGCACCCTTTCGGTTGGCCAAGCTTCAGCAGTTGGCTTGTGCAGCGGGAGTGAAAAGCTCAACTATTACATAGTCCACTCTGCAGAAGCCACAATGTGAGAAATTTTAAACTTAAGATGGCAATTAGTATTGCTTGATACAATGCGTACTCATCAGCAGACAAATTCAGCCTCCTGCTTACCACTGTCCATCTCATTCCTCAGTGTATTTCTGGAATCAAATCGGATTTAGTCCCTCAAGATGGTGCTGCTTCTGGTAAAAGCCAATACCCAAACCCAAGGGTTTATCTACGACGTCCAGACATCTGGGACATCAGAGAGTGAAAAATGGGACAGTCCCCGTTAACACAGATGGTTGGGAAGCCTGTGGCACCGTGGACCATTTTCAGGTATGACATCAGTGACGGTTAAGCCAAGTTCTTTTCTCTTATGAACTTTTAATGTTTTTTGGTGTACTTGAGAGGTGCAATAAAAATGAAAGAGTACTCATCAATATCAGTGTATCTCTGTGGTCCTACTGTTGCACGGTGATATCGTTAATTATGTACGCCCGCCCCCAGGGTAGTGTGCTTCAAGGGAATGGAAATTAAATACGAAGTCTTTTATTCTTATTTTCACTCCAGCTCAAGTCGTTTGTTGGCCAGCATTAGCCCCAGCGGCCTTGCCCCCTCCCACAATTTAAAGGCTATACCTTCTGGGGAGTCCGTGGTCTTCATATCCGGGCAAGTGGGCCTTCCTATTTTAAGAAGTGGCTTTTAGTCCAAAATAGCCACTCATTTCACCAAGTGTCAGTTCGCACAACTGCATTTGACCTTTACATGCCATTAGCCTCTCCCCTTTGGAACATAGTGGTCACTGGCAGTTTGGCTGCCTGGACACCCTTGGAGGCCTGAGCAACCGGCCCCACGCCCACGACAGGGCCAAGCTGCGACGGAAACTTCGGGAAAGCACTTTCCTTTTCCAAACGGGCCGCTTTGCCAAACGGCCAGGCTTGGTGCTTGAGAAGCCCCCGTTTTTTACTCAGCCTGCAGGCGCCAAATCGTGTGGTCCCCACAAGCAGGGCCACCCCTGTCCTGGAGGTCACAGAGTGTGAGCAGCTAAGCCTCACCTGGTGACCGGGGGTCCCACAAAAGTCTTTCCCGCCCCCAGACCCTGAAATAGAAGGAAAGGCTCTACCCGAGGAGGGAAAGTGTGCACCAGATGGAGAGGGAGCAAAGGGCGAAGGAGAAGGATTCAAGGGCAAGAGTCAGCGGTGAGAGCAATGCTGAGTCAGGCTGATGCGAGTGCAGGGAGTGGGGGCGGGGAGAAAGCCGGGGCGGGGCCCTGCAGGGTGCACGCAGCCCCCCAAGGCGGGGCGCGGGGCGAGGCGGGGCGCGGGGCGGGGCGGGGCGCATCACCGCGCTGCTGCCAAGGCCATCGGAGGACCGTCCTGGAGGAGGAGGAGGAGGGCAGGGAGGAGGCTGCGCCATGCCGATGGCTCCCGGGACAATCCCTCCCTCGGGTTCTGACTCCCAACCGCAGGAGACCTCGACGCTGGCCATTCCGCCTTCTCATCAGGCCGACTGAGCTGGCTGCCTGGGAAGACACAGCTTTCACGGCAAGATAAAGGAGATGGATGCCTCCTCCTCTGTGAAGCCTTCCCAGATTTCCCCTCTCCTGGCTCTCCCCCACCGCACTGTTTTCACGTGTCTGCCTCTCCAACCAGGACTGGCTCTTGCTCACTGTTATATTCTCAGTGCCCCCTCCCACCCGACCCCCACCCATGGGGCCCGGAACAGGGCAAGAGATTAACAATTAACTCAATTAACAAATGAATGAAAAGAACAGTTATTTCCCATAAAAAGGCAATGCCGCCGGGCGTGATCTTGCCCTCCTGGAGGCCGTGTTGTGGAGGGAAGGTGTGGTTGGCACATACGGATCATTCTGTTTCCTTCCATATCTCTGACCACAGTGTCCTTTACTTAATCCTGTGAATCCCGTTATGTATTCATTCTTTAACCACTACTCATGAACCATTACTGAGTTCTGCAAACTGCGCGTCTATCTCGGGCTGGATGGCATCCCGGGGAAGCTGCTGGAGCCCCTGGAACAGGTGTAGGAGATGTTTTGGAAGCCAGAGTTCAGGCCAGAGTGATGTCTGCTACGACTCCCAAAGGCCGGGTGGTGAGGGGCTCAGCTGCTGGGATCCTTGGTGGATAAACGAATCTCAGTTTAGACAATATTTCTTTTTTTTTTTAAAGGTTATTTATTTATTTTGAGAGAGAGGCAGAGAGAGCGAGCAGGGGAGGGGCAGAGAGCGAGGGAGAGAGAGAGAATCCCCAGCAGGCTCCGCGCTGTCAGCACAGGGCCCAATGCAGGCCTCGAACTCACTAACAGCAAATTCATACATATTGGCAGCTGAGCTGAAGCCGAGAATCAGACGCTTAACTGACTGAGCCACCCAGGTGCCCCTCAATTTAGATAATATTTCTAAAACAACTAAGTGGGGTCCAATGGATGACAAGATATGGCCACAGAGCTTAGATGCTCTGGGACAACCATCATAGAAACAGACATCAGTACATGGTCATTTTCATTTCCAAGGATGTGAGTGGAAATTGTATAATTTTCTTTCATCATTCAATTCCTTTTTCTTTATATTTAAGTAATTGGCTCAAATTGATCATCTTCTTTTAAAATTTTTGTTAATGTTTATTTTTGAGAGAGAGAGAGAGAGGGGGAATGAGTGGGGGAGGGGCAGAGACTGAGGGAGACAGAATCCAAAGCAGGCTCCAGGCTCTGAGCTGTCAGCACAGAGCCTGACACAGGGCTCGAGCCCACAAACCATGAGACCATGACCTGAGCTGAAGTCGGACGCTTAACCGACTGAGCCACCCAGGCACCCCCCCAAGTTGGTCATCTTGAAGAGAAGAAGGATAAGTGAAGAGTATGGACCTAACGGGAGTCTCACCGGCTAGAAACCCGCCGGAGTGGACGGAGCCAGCCGGGCCGGGTTAAGCCTCTGCGACTATATGCTGAATGACAGTCTCCCGGACACCTGCAGAGCCCCTGGGCTCCTGCGAGGTCTGCGACCCTCCCGCCCCCGTGTCTGCGTTCTCTGTGAATGTCCGCTACTCTTCCTTTACCAGAAGGTCACAAGCCACCGCGCTGGTGGGCTGACGATGGCCCACAGCCATAATTCCTTTGGCTCACGTAGCAGTGTGGAAAATTTGCCTTAGGTGCTGACATTTCTAAATGGGGAGACCTCACAGTTTTTAAAAATCTAGGTTTCCATCTTCTCTTTAAAAATTAGAAGATGCAACCCTGGACAATGCTCTGTGGCCACACTGACCTCAGATAAGATTGAATGACCCTTTAATAACACTGGTAATTGTAATAGTGGTGATAGCTAATTGTCTTTTTTTTTTTAGTTTATTTATTTATTTTGAGAGAGAGAGAGAGTGGAGGAGGGGCAGAGAGAGTGGGAGACAGAGAACCCCAAGCAGCCTCCATATTGGTAACATGGAGCCCGACATGGGGCTCAAACTGACAAAACAGCGAAATCAAGAGTTTGACGCTTAACTGACTGAGCCCCCAGGCGTCCCAGCAACTAATTGAATCATTAACAGCGTGTACTATGCACCACACACTGTCTTAAGTGCTTTGCGTTCATTGCCATTGAATCCTCATGTCAATGCTATGGGGGGGAGAGGGAACTATAATTATCTATCTATCTTAAGTGAGGAAAACAAGGCCCAGTGATGTTACGTCACTTGCCTAAAGTCACACAGCTTTAATTGGCAGAGCCAAGATTTGAACCAAGCAGTCAGGCTCCAAAGCCTGGATACTTAAATAATAAATGTAGTCTCCCAGAAGACGCTGGCCAGGAAGGGACTGGTATAGGCATATGGATGTTTAGATGTGAAAGTTGTTGCAATTAATGCATAATGATTAAAAATCGTACCGGCTCTAGAGTCAGATTGCCTCCGTTGGAACCTGGGCCCAGCCACTGGGAGAATTTGGGTAACTTGATTAATATTTTTAAGCTTTAGTCTTATCTGTAAAAAGAGAAAGTAGAGACATCCCCATGGATTGATTATACTTTACAGACTTGCAGTACTAGAGTTCTTTTTTTATGCATTAAAATTTTTAAAAAATATTTATTTATTTTTGAGAGAGAGAGAGAGAGGCAGACTGCAAGTGGGGGAGGGGCAGTTAGAGAGAAGGAGAGACAGAATCGGAAGCAGGCTCCAGGCTCTGAGCTGTCAGCACAGAGCCTGATGTGGGGTTTGAACCCTCTAGCAGCGAGATTGTGACCTGAGCTGAAGTTGGACGCTTAGTGGACTGAGCCACCCAGGCACCCCCTAGAGTTCTTATTATAAGGAAGTGCTGACACACAGTTGGTGCTTAATTAATGTACACTATTATTGTTACTTCATCTGGGTAGCTCTTATAACAAAGAATTTCGTATGTGTTGGATTAAGAGAAGTCTTCAACATCGAGCACCTTCTCCAATTTCTAACATTCTGCATTTGTCATTTAAAAGAAATGTTTACCGACAAAAATAATAATATGTTCTGTGTCTAGGAAATAGCATGCAAGTACGATTTAGCTAGAAAACATCATTCTATAAAATAAAACTAACTTTAAAAAAAAAAAAACTTTGGGGCACCTGTTGGCCCAGTTGGTTGAGCATCCAACTTCAGCTCAAGTCATGATCTCGCGGTCCGTGAGTTCAAGCCCTGCATCAGGCTCTGTGGGGACAGTGAGGAGCCTGCTTGGGATTCTCTCTCTCTCTCTCTGGCCCTACCCTTGCTTGTTTTCTCTCTCTCTCTCAAAATAAATAAATGTAAAAAAAAAACCAGCTTCTCACTTTAGTTTCCTTCAGCAAGTATTTATTGAGTATCTATTATGTCGTATTCATCTCGCATCGCTAATGCTTTAGCCCAGCTCAGGGTAGCAATGCAATAAAGATTTGTAAACTGAGTAAGAGATAAAAGCAAGAAGTTGACAAAACTTTGTTCTCCTAAAAGGTAAGAAACCAGAAAAAAAAAATTCTGAGAATCCCTTCACCTAGAGTAAGCAAGCAAACAAACGTATGCAATGTAATCAAAGAAATTTTTCTTGCTAGGATCAGAATACATTAATACTAATGAAAACAGAACACAGACCCGTTCTGACATATTTTACACTGTTAAAGATAAACATTTGTGCACTGCAAGCCACAAATAGATTTACACTCCAATGAGGACTTTAGAAGCCATCTGTTAGTCTCCTAATGAGGCTAGTAACTATCGCTGTTTACATCTAGGCACCAGGGGTCATGGATATTTGTTGTGATGAAAGGTGTAATGCATCACTGCAGAATCTGAGAGTCTTGTTTAACAAGGGCTAATTACAGATGTAATAAAACAACATAAAAAAAAAAAAACCCTCTTGGAGTCCACAGAGAAACCTCATTTGGCACAACAAATACCAAGCGTAGTGCCCGCTCTGTTTCATCTCACGAATTCTGATTACAGGAGCCAAATCATATTTAACTGCTAACAATACAAGGCCATCAGTGGGTCCTTTGCTTCAGATCACTTAATCACAAGATGCTTCGAGAACCATCCGGATCCGGAAGACGTTTGCGCTGACCCTCCAGCGTAGAATGAGCTGGTGTCCAACAAGACCCACAGGTTATCTGGGGCCGGGGGGGGGGGGGGTTAATAAGGTGCCACTTTGAAGTTGTAGCCAAGCTGAACTTGCTGCTTTGTCAACTCGGCTTGGGGGGGAGGGACAGGGAGGGCGTGAACAATTGTGGGAGGGTCACAGGAACAAAGGAACTGATTGGCTGACTGAATTTCTACCTTCCAACTGGCAGTCTAAGCATCCCTGAAATGCAGTCGGAATTAAAATTGCTTTGATCTGCATGTATGGTGGCGGTATCCACAGTCCATGGGAGGGGGGTGGGGATAGCCTGCTGCGCTATTGGTGATAGCCACGTGTGTCTGTTATTCTCAGCATCCCAGGCTAGGAAAGTGTGGACGCTCAGTATGAAGGGTTCTTATAAAACGGTTCAGATTGGTAGCGCTCTGAGAGCCTGAAATGTCCAAAATGAGATAATGCTTTTGATTTCGTTTAAATTGCCTGTTCAGAGTAATAATAAGACTACAGGAATAAAAATAGCTTGTCTTTGTAGAGTGTTTCTCATATATCAAGAAGGCTTGTGAATAAAAGCCAAAACCAAACAAAAGCAAAACACAAAAAACAAACGAACCAACAAAACCCACTAAGTAATACATATATCCCCTTGGAGGAGAATAAAATTTTCCAATAATATTTAAAAAAAATTTTTTTAGTGTTTTATTTATTTTTGAGACAGAGAGAGACATAGCATGAGCCAGGAGGGGCAGAGAGAGAGGGTGATAGAGAATCGGAAGCAGGCTCCAGGCTCTGAGCTGTCAGCATAGAGCCTGGTGCAGGGCTCAAATCCACAAACTGTGAGATCATGACCTGAGCTGAAGCCGGATGCTTAACCGACTGAGCCACCCAGGCGCCCACCAATAATATTTTTAAAATAGGAGAGAAATTGGGTGGATCCTGCACTACCAAATATCAAAACATACTAGGCTTTTGTCAGTTGTATGGTCCAGGTGCAAGAATAGAATGAACCCTCAAGGAAATGAACATAAAGTGATAAAAGATCTATATGCAGGAATGAATGGAGTCCAGGAAAATTGTGCCTTAGGTATTTAACAAAGTATATGTGGCATTTGAAATAAGTGGAGAAAATAGGGGCACCTGGGTGGCTCAGTTGAGTAAGCGTCTGACTCTTGGTTTCCGCTGAAGTCATGACCTCAAGGTTCGTGAGTCCGAGGCCCACGTCGGGCTCTGTGCTGACAGCTCAGAGCCTGGAGCCTGCTTCAGATTCTGTGTCTCCCTCTCTCTCTGCCCCTTGCCTGCTTGTGCTCTCTCTCTCAAAAAATAAACATTAAAAAATACTTTAAAAAAAGTAAATACGTGGAGAAAATAAAAATTATTTAATCAATCACACCAAGATAAGAAGGTACCTTTTGGGGGACATGGAGTGGTATCCCTTGTATATTTCGTATGCCAAAACAAAGTCCATAGAATGAAGAATTAAAAGTAAAAAATGAAACTATGAAAAAAAATATTTTAAAAAATATGGGCAGACATTGATAAAATCTCTGGGATGGACAAGGCAGAAAGCATAGCCAGCGCGGTTCACTGACCCCAGGGCGTCCCTATAGTCTACCGAGCTGCCCACGGAAATCTGCAGACAAAAGGCTATAAACCGGGGCGCCTGGGTGGCTCAGTCGGTTAAGCCTCCGGCTTCGGCTCAGGTCAGATCTCAGGTTCATGGGTTCGAGCCCCGCATCAGGCTCTGTGCTGACAGCTAGCTCAGAGCCTGGAGCCTGCTTCCGGTTCTGTGTTTCCTTCTCTCTCTCTCTGCCCCTCCCCCTCTCATGCTCTGTCTCTCTTTGTATCAAAATAAATAAAACATTAAAAAAAAAAGGCTATAAACCAATTTTGTTCATGTATACGTCATACATGTCAAATCTGAGACAAACTGTGATTTTCACAGAAATGCCCATAAATTACTAAAAAGATTATGGGTTTAGAGTCACTCATAAGCTATAATGTGTGTTGAGCATTTTGGAGGGAGTACCATCCCATAACTAGAATCTATGACCTTCTGGTTTCTATGCTTCCAAATCATTTTACCTGGTACCACTTGTTTAATTAAACCTGTTGCGTTGTAGTTCCATTTCACAAAAACGGGTTCGTGGCTCAGAATGGTTTATTGAAGTCTAAAACCACAATGTAATAATAACATGCAGCCTACAACTCAAAACAGCGTCGCCTACGTGGGTAGTGCACAAGATTGTGGTGTAAACTTAGAAGGTGGATCTGTGCATGTCAGGACAGGGGAATCTGCGAAGGTGATGATTTCACATAAGCTTTGGAAAAGAAAAGTGTGAATAATAACGTAGGATTAAAAATTGAATGTTCATTCCACTCATAATCCATTCACTCTTTGTCCCTGGTGCATGGACTGCATTGAAATTTTGTCACACGATGACAGGAAGCCATCAGATCATTTTCAAACAAGTTGGTGACTTTTCTAGGATCCACACAAGCTTTCCTGGAAGAAAGGTAAACAACTGCTTTATAGGTATGAAGCTGATTAGTGTTCTCCCTGATGGCAAAGAAGAGGTGATGAGCGATACAACCAGTAAGAAACGTAAAACCAGCCCTGAAGTAACGGCCATATTATGCTTACAGGGAAAATAGAACCGTTCTTGGCAAAATGCATCTGTCACAGGCCACTGGTAGACATCACATCAGATCAGTAGCAAAGTGAGAGAGTTAATGCTATCATGTCTGCCTCCTGGCGGAGATTTCTTTCTTTCCTGCTGGGCTAGAACTCTGAGGAACAGAGCAGAAGTCTGTTCCTATATGCACAAGACAACCAAGGGAAAGATGTTCTTTGTGGCTTTTTACTCTTTAATCTCTGGAAATCCACACTTCATAATCTGGTATTTTCTTGTTTAGTTAACAACTGTTTAAACAAGTAAGTGACAATTTAGTTAAATTGTCCACTGCTTATTCATGGAGAACAGTTGCTGGACAAAAAAGATGCCCTTTGACCTTGGTTGCTACGTGCTGAAGGATATAGTGAAATATGTAAATATCATCAAATTGCCATCGCTAAGCCCACACTGTGTGAAGAGAATGCATTTCTACATTGAGGTACCCTGGCGATTTAAGGGAAAGATGATCACACAAGATTTCAAAGCCTTTAGATAATTTCTGCAACCTCATTAATACCTTCAACAACCATTTTATAATTTCCAGTGACTTGCCACCACTGATCTGATAGAAATGTGTTTACTACCCTCTCCCAAGTTGAAAATCTCAGTCTTGGGGGGTGAGGGGAGAGGGGCATGGAGGAGGGCACTTGTTGGGATGAGTACTGCGTGTTATATGAAAACCAACTTGACAATAAACTGTATTAAAAAAAAAGAAAATCTCAATCTTACATAGCTCAACCATGACAGACTATTGACGTAGCATCTCACAGAACAGTAGTGAACATAGACTGGCTAAGAACCTTGTCGTATTTTCTAGGTTTTTATTGTATCTTGCTATGCAAAACTAGCTGACAAACCGTCAAATACTCACTGCCATTCCTGAAAACCTGAAATTCAGAGTAAACTAGAGTGGGAGCATAACATAATTCTGGGGCAAGACGATGAAGACATACTCTAGCGTAAGTATGACAAATGCCCCTACTTCCTGGCGGGAAGTGACGGAACATACTTTCCAGATCAGCAGCGGTATACCACAGAGCCAGTGTGAGTTAATCTGCTCTAGGAAAGATACTACATCCAGACTGTCGGCTAAAATTGGGGTATCACATGCTAAGTGTATCATAGTCTACTGTCATCTGCCCTGACCCGTCCAGATTTTGTAGCGCCAGACATGAATTCAACAGGGTTCTAATGAGGGCACCATCTTGAATTACTTGATCAGACTTTGACTTATTTAAGTCTTCCATAGTGGCCATAATCTCTGCTATCTCTCTGACATGATATATTTACCATCATGTTTGAAAGGGGTAGTTTTAAGAGCTTCCCGTTGGTCTTTCCTTCCATGGTATCTTCTATTTCACAGTCAAAGGACCATTGTGAGGATTCCACCAGATGCCAGTCATGAGCAGCTGGATTACATGCCCTGGAAACAGGAATGCAACCACTAGGGGGTGGGAAGTAGAGGTGAGTGGCTGGGCGGGATCTGTGGACTCAATGTGACACAGACCTTATCAAGGACTTTATTTTCTGGCATCCACACCTCTGAGCTCTAACAGGGAGGCCACAATGGCATGTGGCTCCCTGACTATCAGTGTCAACTCCAATTTGGTTCCCAAGGGCCCTGGAAAGACCCGGACATCCCCCTCTTCCTAATAAATGGTACGTGCATACATGGCCATAGATTCTTCTGGAACACACTGGGGGAATCAGTACCACAGAGCCTATGCAGGATATACCGTGTAGACAGGGCCCTCCTGCAGGGGACCTGGCCTCTCCTTCTGTCAGTGAGCTCTGGACTGAGAAGCAGCTTAGATCTTGAAATTGGACAAGAGGTTGTAACTTTCCATTGAAAGATGGCTGACTTTGACCCCCTGATCTTGGTCTATTGCTATTGCTACCAGAGAGAGAGCAGTTCTCTAACTGCATCTCCTACTGTCAGCACGGGCCTGCAGAAGACAGCCACCACAGAGTTCAGTGACGCTGGTGTCCCTCACCAGAGCGTTTCTTATCACCTTCAGAAATGAGGTGTACTCCCGAGGAACACAGTCAGCTGACCTTATGTAGGACACCGACCCACACCCCCTTTGCTCGGTCTTTGATTCTTTGCTCCAGAGTCGGCCGGGACTGTTCTGCCATCTGTGTTCATTTTACAGAGGCCACCACTTTCTCCAAGTTTCTAAGAGTCATCCAAGCAGGATATGAGACCCGACTCCGGGAACCCTTGCCCGGGAGTTAAGTCCTGAGTGACGGGAGCGTGCTCCTCCCTCAGCCAGCTTTAAATGCCAACCCCTTGCCCCGCCCCTCACAGTTCACTCCCAGGGAGACTCACAAGGTCCTTCCGGGAAGCGTTAGCCTGGCGTTAGCCAGGTTCTGCAGCCGCTTTGCTACAGAACCCCTGTTTCCCTTAGCAGGCTGAGCTGTCCCCCAGTCAAGTCGGGCTAAGTTTTGGCTCTAATTGTGGGTCTTAGGGCCAGGAACAAAGGTGCAGGCAGTTCCTGGGGAAGACAAGCTGTTTCTCAGAAGGTGCTGTCTTGCCACATAGTCTTTAAGCCAAGGGGACCCACTATCTTCCAACCAGGCAGCGGGGATCACTTCTGCCATCCGGCAGCTTTCAAGGGAATGTCACCGTTTAAAGTTTTCAAGCTCAAGGACCTACATACCTTATAGTAAGCTATAAGGTCCTGTTCCTTCCCTCGCAAACCCCTGATTTTACCTTCCCACCAAATCACCTCTTCTTGGTTCTTTCCTTTCACATCACAGAAAAGCAGCATCTATTGAGAGCATTGGGTTAAATGTTGGAACGTCAGGAGATGTGACCGGCACCTTCCTTCGTGGGGTTTCAGCATGTGATGGAAAGCAGGAAATGTACATCAAAAGCATAAGGACAGAGGGACCACTATTTAAGCCAAATCTCTCGAGGTCCCTGCCCCGTCCCTGAAGCGTATCTGGACGAGTTCATGAATCACTTTACAGAGTGCCGAGCTCTCCCCGGGGGCGAGCATGGAATGCGGGCTGAGGACGCATCCTCCACTCACTGTGCTGTTTGAGAACGTTTACTCTTCCCTTGCCCAAGCCTACCTTCCAATTTCTTGGTCACGGACTTCGCTGTTTACTCTGACGTCTGCGTCCTCTCCTGACCCCTAGATTTGTCACACGGCTTCCTCAGCATGGAAACACCCCAGCTGCCTCCAGTAACACTCCTTCTGGTGAAAACGGTGCCCAGGGTGCTGTCCCAGCTCAGATCCCGGCTTCCCAGCCGAGCGGTGCGAGTCTGTGAACTCAGGAACACACCGACAGTGTGTTCAGTTCTGAGCTCAGGCCACCTTTTTCTACATTTGGCCAGGAAGCTAGGAACAGGAAACATACCCCAGACTAAGGAGAGAATAGATGCTCTAAAAAGCAAAGGTGAGAAAAGATGAAAGCAAAAGCCAGGAAGACAAGAGATCTCTTAAACAAGGCTGCCTGTTCCCAACGGCAGGTAAGGAAGGCCCCCATCGTGTCCGCTGGCCCTCCTTGATGCCCCATGAAACCCGCCTCCATGTGGCCAAGACATGGCTCTCCTCACTGTTTCTATCCAGCAAGTAACCAGGGGTGTGCTATCTGTCTCTTTCCTTATGTCCAACATGTCTCAAGAGTGAGAACCGTGTTTATTCTGCAGCTCCCCACATCCACTGGGCGCCACGTGGGGGCTGGATGGGAAAGCGTCTTCCCTATGCAGAAAAGCGGGAGGCATTTCTGGCTAGAGGTGTCCGCAGCTCCACCATATGTGAATCCAGGATAAGCCAAGGAAGCTGGCCAACCACAAGTTGCTGAGAACTGGAGTGAATTTTGCCAGAGCAGACAGGTATTAGAAGCTGTCAAGACAGCCAAACATCAGGAGAACTGGGCAGGGGCCAAAAGTTTGAAAAAACCATGTGGTCACTGATTCATGGATGCCTAGAGGACCTTAAAAGTCATGTAGAGGCTCCTGGGCAGCTTAGTCAATTAAGTATCTAACTCCTGATTTCAGCTCAGTCATGATCTCACGGTTCGTAGGTTCAAGCCCCGTATCAGGGTCTGCACTGATGGTGTAGAGCCTGCTTGCAATTCTCTCTCTCTCTCAAAATAAATAAATAAACATTTTAAAAGGTCACGTGACATAATTAAGACCCTATGAACTTAAGGAATAGGACTCGAACTCCCCTCCAACCTCAGGTGATAAGAATAAGTAGGGCTTGGTTTTCAGAGGAATGCTAGGATACTAGGCAGAGGAAGAGAGACTTAGGAACTTTGAAACTAGAAAGCTGGGTACAACTAGTGTTCAAGGTTAACCCTGGTCCTAAGGTATAAGGAAAGAATCAGTTACTAAACCAAATAAAAAGTCAGCACAGTAAGGTCTTACCAAACACATGACTAGGCAAAATGAAGACAATAGAAATATTTTTGGAATGGATGGATGAATTTAAGATTCGAGACCACCTGCATATAAGGCTAGAACGCCTCAAATTCTTGCCTGCCGGGAATCAGATTGGTTCCAGATTCCAGACAGTCTTGGCAAGGACAAAGTGGGCCCTGCTGCGGAGATTTCCATGCCACGGGGCAAAGGATGCACCAGGACGTGGCAGAGCATACAGTTAGAGGAAACAGTCTGGGTGCCGAGGCACAGAGGAAAGAACTGAAGGCTGTGTCATCCCAGGTTTACCTCAAGCTGGAAATGGTGATGGCTTGGTCTTATATTCACCCTCTCAACCCAGCCAAGAGCCTATAGAGACTCATCAGCTATGTGCGTGCGCCATCTTGGAAGTGGGCCCTCCAGCCCTCAGTCAACCGTAGCTAAGGTCAAGTAGAACAGAGATGAGCTGAGCCCTCTAAGCACCGCCCAAACTACCAAAAATGAACAAATAAATTCATGTGTTGATTTTGGCTACAACATTGTGGGATGGTCTGAGACACAGCAATAGACACCCCAAAAACTATTCTGTTGTTCCTTCTCCTTCATTACTTCTTACATGTACCCCTTTCTCTCCACCTCTGTTGCTACTCGCTTATTTCAGGTCCTCATCATGTCTGACTGCAACAGATTCTAACTAGTTTTCTGCCTTCTGCTTCCTTTCTTTCCCACCCCCCCTTCCCAAAAGCATACCCTCAATATCTTCTGCAGAGTAATTTTTCTAAAACATCAATCTGCTAGAAATCCTTCGATGACTTCCCTCTGCCATTGGAATACAAGAGAATCTTCCTCACTGGCTGGGTAAGGGCTTCTATGGCTAGGGTCGTGCCCACTCATTCAGGTTTCAAAATATTCCCCTCCTTGACCACCGTCTACAGATAATGTTGACCTATGTAAACTCCCCAAATGGGCCATGCATTCTTCTGTTTCTGTGCATTGGAAGACGCTCTCCCCACTTAGAATGCCTTTGTGCCACTCATGCCAGGCCCACAACGCCAGGTAGAAAACACTGAGCTCAGGCCCCACCTCTTCTTGAGAATGGTCATCTCTCTCCACTTCCCTTTCTCTGCCTTCTCACTGCCGCGCTAGGAGGGGTGACTCCTCTGTGTTTCCACAGAGCCCTCTGCGAGACTCTTCTCAACGCTCACAACACTGCTCTGTCTGCATACTGATCTCTCTGCCTCCACCTATTATCATGGGTTCCTCAGTGGTGGGAACAGCATCTATCCGAATCCCCAAAGCACAGCGCAGTGTCTGAACAGCCCAAGTACGGATAACTCAGAATATTTTGGTGAGTGGATAATCACAAGTCATTGCACAAGACATATGATGTTTCTTTTCCAGGCTCCATGTTCTCCCATGCTGAAAACTATACTTTGGCATTCTCTGGAAAACCACTTTGGCTGCAACCTGCTTATGAGTTTTGCATGAGGCTGATCCCCCCTCTGACTGCAAGAGTGAGTACCCGTAGGCTCAAGCCAACCACCGTTTTCCACGCCCTTGCCCCACGATTGCTTCAGGGTTGGGGATCTGACCCTAGAGGGGCCAAGAGGACATGGCTTGGCTTCTGGAAAGGGAGGCTTGCACTCTTTATTCAACTGGAATTCCAAAGCGTGAAGCAGGCTGTGGCATTCCTCTGCAACCAGGATGGGAAGCCAGGGCTTTTGGGAATTAGGGTCAGGAACTGCCACTGTAGATGCTTGAAAACAAGAGCCAGCCCAGGGGAAGTGCTAGAGAGGAGAAGCCTGCCCTACCGTTTTTTCTGGCCAATTGGAAGCCATACCCAGCAGAATATCTCCGTTGTGGGAAACAGTAACTTCCCGTTTCTGTTTAAGCCAGTCTGAGAATTTTGTTAAATGATATAATCATGGTATTCTCTCTAAAGGAGTTCATGGTGTAGCAAAAACCCCTCACAGTTCATGATAATCAGTATCACGATTTTCTACTGTTATCTCAAAAACTGGGGCATCTGGGTGACTCAGTTGATTGGGATTGGGATCGAGCCTCGAGTCGAGTCTCGTGTTGGGCTCCTCCCTGAGCACGGAGCCTGCTTGTGATTCTCTCTCCCTCTCCCTCTGCCCCTCTCCCCTGCTCTTGCTCTCTCTCTCTCAAAAATTTTCTTATAAATTCAAAACCTCTTCAGCTTTACATATTATTTTATTGTGTTTGCTTCCCAACTCGATTGTCTGCTCTATTGGGTCTAGATTTAATATACCGATTGTGCAGAAATAAACAAAGACCAAATGAGAACAAGCAAAGGTGATGCATTCAGAACTTGCTAGAGCAAGGGAGTCAGCCATCATCACTTGAGTTTTGGCAGACTCGTGGGCAGGCAGGGAGTGGGAAAGCCTTACTGTGGAGGGAAGGGAAGGCGTCATGTATGCCCTGATTGGAGGCTGTTGGCATGGGCAAGTTATAGCGGGCTAACTAGAAGCAGGACATTTGGTGTGATTGGCCAGGGGTCATATTTGGCTTTCTCTGGTTGGTCCTAAGTTGGAAGCGGAGACAAGAATTAGGGAGGCTGTTGGTTATTGATTAAATCTTGGCCATTTTGGACCAATCGGAACAAAGTGACTATTTATTTTCCTGCATTGCTACTAGAGATAGGGGTCTGACTTCCTACAAGTCCAATAGTAGCAAGGATGCTGAAGGCTGGGAGTCAGTTTTATGTTCATGAACAGTCTGGCCATTGTCCGTTTGTGCATTTAGTCTGATGTTGGACCCTTTCTCTGACCTACCTCAAGAGACAGCCTTTTCAAGAACAGTTGGAAATTGTTATCTTTATTGCTAAAACTTAAACAAAAATGTGTCTGCTATTTTTAATGCTAAGGGTTGACTCAAATCCAATCTGGATTTGGAGAATCAAATCCAATCTGTGGTGATATTTAAGACATGCTCGAAAAAAGAAAACAACTCTACCCACCTAAAGCAGACAGTAATGAATCGGATGCTGTATCTAGTGGTAAACAAAATAAGCTAGAAAGGCACTTCTGGACCTGTGTGGTGGCTTCAGAAGAAACTGAAAATTACCAAAGATTAGGAACATCAAGTTTCCCTTATTGTGCAGAAGTTGTAGGGAATGACTGGTACATTTTACATATTAAATAATATACCAAGTACAGATATAACCTAAGTGCAGTCACGTGTCCAGGGCTACCAAGTGTATTTTTAGGCTGAAAAGACCTGAAAAGCGCACAACACATTTTTTTAATGAAAATGATAGTAAGATTCCAGGATAAGATTAATCTTTGTAAAAATCCCCCTTTTCAAACTAAACAGTTTATCCGTGAGAAAGCCTCCTGATAATGAGCCTGACAGTGTCACCGCTATGCTTTCACAGTATATGTTCATAAACTTTCATTACTGGCATTAAAAGAAAGCAGCACATATGGTAAGACTATCTTGAAATGTAAAGTGACAGATGTCTATAAATATTAGCATTCTGTCATTATCAGTATAGTTCATTAATTATTTGCCTTTGGATCATAAATATAGGAACAATACTGGTCACAAACATTCAGTCTTTTAATGAACAACACCTTGTAGGAGGAAAATAAGGCATGGCAAGCTCAGAGGCCTTTTGGAAGTACTATTTTACTTTAATACTCATGCATGCGGAAGTGTTGTGTTGACTCCTAATACACTTGCATGGCCTGGATATTGCTAATCAGATCTTAATCAGGATTTAAGTATATAAATTTCCTCCGTATTTTTTTTTCTGAGGACAGAGGGAAAACTGGAACTAGTGAAATCTTATATATTGGTGGAAAATAATTAGAATATTGTTTGACCTGTTTAATATCAATGTTATTATTAGAGTCAATGAAAGAGTAACGTTTGGCTTCCCTCCTACTAAAGGATGTGCCTGGGGAGTTCGGGCAGAGTGATTTATGGCTTTCTCTCCAGATGATCTAAAACAGGGCTTCAGGAACGTTAATGGGCACACAGACTGCTGGCGGGTCCGGGTCTAGGTGGGGCCCCGAGTCTGCATTTCTGCAGAAAGATACTATGCCCGCAATCCAAGGATTTTGAGTAACAAGATCCGTACAATCAGCCACCAAAGACCTTTAAACTGCCGTACGGTAAGCAACACCTTCATACAACTTGGCTTGTCAAAGGTTTTATGAGCATCTTTAAAGACACATTCATAATACATGATCCGTCCTCTAGCACTCATTGTTTTAGGGAAATTTGTTCATCAAGGCACACTTCCCAGTGGAGATCTCCATGAGCCCAGGGGCAGGGCAAGTTCCTGTCTATCACTGACCGCGCCATGCCGAATGAGAGAGCTTGCCATCCTAGCTCTCTAGGAAACAGGGCTCTTCAAAAGGGTTACCAGTGAGTGTGAATGTAGAAGGGTATTATAAACGCTGGTGGTTTCATAAAGGAGGCTCAGTAGGGGACACCCAGGTGGCTCAGGTGGTTGAGCACCCGGCTCTTGATTTCCGCTCAGGTCATGATCCCAAGGTGGGATCCAGCCCTGTGTTGGGCTCTGTTGGGCTCCATGCTGAGCGTAGAGTCTGCTTAAGATTCTCTCTCTCTCTCTCTCTCTCTCTCTCTCACTTGCTCCTCCCCCCCACTCATGTTCTTTCTCTACAATAAAAACTTTATTAAAACAGAGGCTCTGTATTATGAAATATTCTGTAGTAGACCAGTAAAAGATTTTGACTTTCTCTTTCAAAATCTTCATAAGTAAATGAACTGGCTTTTGACTTGGAGAGAGTTTATATGACTAGATTAACTCCTCTGAACAGAGATGGAGAGCTCCTTTCCGTGCCTGGAGGGGAGGGGCTGGACAGGCCCCCCTTCCGGTTTCCTGCTTACACATTGCCAGGCTGGATGAGAAGTGACGGTTGGGGGAGGGAGGGTGACCCCTGGCCAGGTCAGGGACTTAGCTGGAAACCCTCGGACTCCCTTATTCCCCAGCCTGTCTTCAGTGTCCAGGGATCCCTAGGGGTCCTTCTTTATCTATTTGCAGAATTTTGACTCTTCTTTGCTAATCCTGCACCTGACCCATTTCCATGTTCCTCAAGGCAGGGATGGATGACGGGCAAAGTATCCAAATGTTACGTGAAAAAGACATTTAGGTAATTTTTTTTTTGTCTGAATCCTGTCTCCATCTCTTGAACATCCAAGTGTTCAAGAAAGATTTTGGAATAAAGGAATAAATAAAGGCTAGCAATGCCTACTAAGGTGTTCTTGCAAAACTAAGTCTTGGATGCGGCACCTGGGTGGTTCAGTCAGGTAAGCATCAGATGCCGCTTGGGTCATGATCTCGCGGTTCCTCAGTTCAAGCCCAGCATTGGGATCTCTACTGTCAGTGTGGAGCCTGCTTTGGATTTTCCGTCTCCCTCTCTCTCTGCCCCTCCCCTGCTTGGTCTCTCTCTCTCAAAAATAAATAAGCATTAAAAAAATATTTAAAAAAAACGAATGCTTGGCTTATTCTTATGTTACCTGATCTTTGATAATTGTAATGCCACTTAGATAACATGTTAAAATTTATAAACCATTTTGGGGCACCTGGGTGGCTCAGTCAGTTAAACATCTGACTTCAGCTCAGGTCATGATCTCGCGGTTTGTGGGTTTGAGCCCCACGTCAGGCTCTGTGCTGACGGCTCAGAGCCTGGAGCCTGCTTCAGATTCTGTGTCTTCCTCTCTCTCTGCCTCTCCCCTGCTCTCTCTCTCTCTCTCTCTCTCAAAAATAAATAAACAATTTTTTCAATTTGTAAAGCATTTTAATAACTACTATTTTATAAACCATTGGTTTTCAATGCTGTGGCATGAATGCGATGTTTTGGGGTTGGGGCATCTGTTTTTTGGCCCCGGAATTGCAGCCAGCAGCTGGTTGTTTGCGCCCCCAGCTGGAGATGTGGCCTGGGTAACAGCTCTCGACTCCCCTGGACGGTCACGGCCGGGGACTCGTGATGTGAGAACAGCAGTTCGTTCTCTGCTGCAGCTGAGGGGAAAGGGAGGGTGGTTTGCTTAATACATTATCGGGGTTGGCGGCTTTGCCTCCTTATTCTGTTTAAAAGGAATGCTCCTTGTTCCCACAAATCTATTTTACTAGATTCCAGTTGCCATTTTATTTTATTCTGTTTTTCTTCTAGGTTGCATTATTTTGTTCTGTTTTTTAAACTTTTTTAAAAACAAGTTTATTTATTTATTTTGTGAGAAAGGGAAAAAGAACACAAGCAGGAGAGGGGCAGAGATTCAGAGAGAGAGAGAGAGAGAGAGAGAGAGAGAGAGAGAGAGAGAGAGAATACCAAGCAGGCTCCACATTGTCAGCAGAAAGCACCAATGCAGGGCTCGATTTCACGAACCATGAGATCATGACCTGAGCCAAGATCAAGAGTCAGACGCTTAACCAAATGCACCACCCAGGCACCCCGCCTTATTCTGTTCCATTTCTTACGTATTTTTATATTTCTTATAGATTTTCACCTCTTCTTTCCTATTTGCCAATTCTTTGAGCCCTTTCCATATTCATTGTCTTTGCAATGGACTGAATGCTTTATGTTCCCCTCCGCCAAATTCATATTTTGAAACCCGGTACTCAGTATAAAGGAAAACCTGATGTCCGATCCAACGGTATTGTGAGGTGGGGCCTTTGGGACTGGCTGAGCCCTCAGGAACGGGACTAGTGAGTGCCCTTCTAAAGAGGCCATCCCAAGGTCCCTTGCCCCCTGCTACCATGTGAGGACACAGCGCAAAGGTGAATCAGGAAGCAGGTCTTTATAGACACCAAATCCGCCAGCATCTGGATCTCAGACTTCTAGACACCAGAACCGTGAGCTAGAACCTTCTGCTGTTTACAAGCCTCCAGCCTGTGGCATTCTGTTCCGACGACCAGAACAGACCAAGACACCATCTAAAGTGTGGTGTCACCAATCATCATCTCCCTCTTGTTTCTTTAAATTTTCATGGGGATTATTCATTACCTGTTCGCTTATCAGTGTCTTAATTTTATGAATGCTCTGCATCGTCACTCCCTTTATTATTCCGGTGTTTTTTCGCTGAACATTCAAATGCCCCCCACCCCAGACAAACCCCCAAATTCAGAGAATTACAGGACATCACTGTGGGCCCACTGCTCGGCTTTACTTGACATTTTGCCAAACTTGCTTCAGATTTTTACTTTCTAGGAAAATGAAAAATAGCTTAAAGAAGTTCGTTTCTATTCCTATTTTTGTAAAACCAAGATGTTATCATGAACTGACGCCGAAGTTTAGCAAACACTTTCTCCTTCATTCTCCTTTTATTCTGTTAACGTCACAAATAACAGAAACATGATCTTCTAATTTTCAACTATTTTGCACTCTGCAATAAGTCCAACTTGTTCTCAGTGAATTCTTTTATTTATATATTGCCGATGCTCAGTTTGCCGATATTTATGTAGGCTTTTTGTGACTGTTCGCAAATGAGATTCTTTATAACCTTCCTTTCTCGCACTGTCCTGGCCAAGATTGTATTCATTGGGAACATTTCTCCTTTTTCTACTTAAAAGGGTCTTTATAACCTTCAGATCATTTATTATACACTTAGCACTTCTGGGGGTGGATTTTTTGATGGGTTGATTTTTTTTAACTACTGATAAAATTCTTCTGTGATTATTGATATATTCAGGTTTTCTGTTGCTTTCCGAGTCCCTTTTAACAGGTTATATTTACTCTGGGAAATTGCTCATTTTATCGGCTTTCCTATTTTTTTAAATTTTTTATGTTTCTTTATTTTTGAGAGAGAGCGGGAGACAGAGTGTGAGCAGGGTCCTGTGGTCACAGGGCGCATCTTAGATAAGGCGCATTCGGCGTGGTCATCAGATTCTTGTGGGCGGTAATCCTGACGATGTCTGGTGGGCCCCCAGAAACATTGGAGGGCAGAGTTTTGAGTTAGCTGTTTTTAAAGCACTTCTTTCTTTTCCACACTGAGCCGAACGAAGGCAAGAACTTCACCCGATGCTTTGTAACCAAGGTGAAGAATCGTGAACGTAGTCTTAGCTGGGTTGCTGCTGATTCCAAGCCCATCGGGGAGCCGGTAAAGGAGCAATCTCAGTGTTGTTCTGGCGGGAGGTTGTGAGGTTTCCAGCAGACCGTTAGCTGCTTTCTCCATAGGACTGCCCGACTGAATAATCTATAGCAGTAAAATGCTCTATGTACCATTACAGACTGTGATAAAGCCAACATCCAAGTAACAACCTGACCCAAGAAATCAACACAGGCAACACCCCCAAGAGTCCCTCCCAAATCACTTCCTGTCCCCAGGAGAAATAATAACCATTTATCCTGACTCTTTAAAGAACCATCTCCTTACTTTTCTTGGTAGTTATACCATCCCTGAAAGCAGTTTTGTGGTTTTGAATTTTATATAAGTGGAATTTTATTGTAATTATTTGTGACCTACTTCTTTTTTTAATGATGGTAAAATCCACATAAACATGAAATTTGCCATCTTAACTATTTTTAAGTGTACAGGTCAGTGGCATTAAGTACAGTCCCATTATTATGCCATCATCATTATCATCACTGTCGGCCCACAGAGCTCTTTTGGTCTGGGGCTCCTGCGGGGTTCAGTCGGTTAAGCATCTGACTGTTGATTTCAACTCAGGTCATGATCTCACGGTTCCTGGGATTGAGCCCCAACTGTCACACAGAGCCTGCTTCAGATTCTCTCTCTCCCTCACTCTCTGCCCCTCCCTTGCTCTCTCTCTCTCAAAATAAATAAACATTAAAAAAAAAAAGAACTCCTGGGGTACTTGAGTGGCTTAGTTAAGCATTGGCTCAGGTCATGATCTCAGAGTTCACGAGTTCGAGCCCCACATCGAGCTCTGTGCTGACAGCTCAGAGCCTGGAGCCTGCTTCGGATTCTGTCTCCCTTTCTCTCTGCCCCTCCCCCGCCTTCTCTCCCTCTCTCTGTCCCTCTCTCCCTCTCAAAAAATAAACATTAAAAATGTTTTCTTAAAAAAGAACTCTTTTCATCTTACAAAACTGAGACGCTCTACCTGTTACATAATAATTCTTCATCCCCCTTCCCCCCCAGTCCCTGACAACCACCATCTGACTTCTGTCCTTGTGAATTTGACTACTCTAGATACCACAAGTAAGTGGAATCATACAGTGACAAGCTTACTTCACACAGCATGATATCCACAGGGTCCACTCATGTTGCAGCAGGTGTCAGAATTTCATTACTTTCTAAGACGGACTAATGTCCCATTTCATGTAGAGACCACACTCTGTTTACCCATTCAGCCCCGATGGACGCTTGGGTGGCTCCCGCCTTCTGGCTGTTGTGAACAATACTGCTGTGAACATGGCTGTATGAATACCTCTTCCAGCCCTTGCTTTCACTTCTTTTGGGTACGTACTCAAAACCAGAATCGCTGGATCATGCGTAGTTCGAAGATTTTGAGGCCCTGCTGCACTGTTTCCCACGGCACCGGCACTATTTTACAGGCCCCCCAACAGCCCACAAGCGTTCTGATCTTTCCACGCCCTTACCCACACTTGTTAGTATGGTTTCTTTTCTTTTTTGATGGGAGCCATCCAGATGGGTGTGAGGGAGGCTCTCACTGTGACTTTTTTATGTTTATTTATTTATTTTTGAAGGAGAGAGAGAGAGTTTTATAGTTTTAGGTCTAACGTTTAGGTCTTTGATCCAGTTTGAGTTAATTTTTGTGTACGGTGTGAGGTAAGGGTCCATCTTCATGTTGTTACAGGAGGAGATCCAGTTTTCCTAACACTGTTTGTTGAAAAGACTATCTTTTTCTCACTGAATGGTCTTAGGACCCTTGTCAAAAATCATTTGACTACGGGGGCACCTGGGTGGCTCAGCTGGTTGAGCGTCCAGCTTTGGCTCAGGTCATGATCTTGTGGTTCGTGGGTTCGAGCCCTGCGTCGGGCTCTGTGCTGACAGCTCGGAGCCTGGAGATACTTCAGATGCTGTGTTGGCAGGACACTCCCAAGACAGGACAACTGCTGCCTTGTGTGGAAGGGGCTTGGCACTGTCTCCCAAGACAGCAGAAGTGCTAACTCTTGCTGGAGAAGGGTGGGGACAGGAAGTGAGAGGGCCAGCACCACAGGCATCCCATCAGATGTCCCCCTCCCGTGTTCCAGAGTCCCAGGCTCTCCCCCAACCAGGTCCCACCCATGTGTGACAGATCTGCCTGAGAGACACAAGCAAACACTTCCAACAGCTCTGTCTTCAGCCTGTTCTTCCTTAAGGAAGAGAAGGGCCCCTTTGTGAGCACCACTGAGGCTCTCCCACTTAGCCACTAACTGCTTGTTAATGGCTCTTGGTTTCTCATGATCCATCTGTAGGACATCAAGACAAACAGTAACCAGCCAACTGTTTTTGTAGGCATCCCCACCCCCCTCCCGCCATATTGCTTGAATGCCTGCATCTCTGACCCAGCCCCTTCCCTGGGACATTTTTTCAGATCAGTACTGGTGAAATCTTTAGCATAAGTCTCCACTTTGTGCCAGGGGCTACTCAGACCCCATCTACCAAGGGGGATGGTGCCATGGTGTCCTCCTGGCCCAGGGTGTGCGTGCAAAGCAATCCCAAATCCCCATTTATCATCTATTGTCTTGGGTTATTCCTGGTTCCACATGTGTTAGTCCGGGTCCTCCAGAAAGCAGACATCATGACAAGAATTTATTAGGGGTAATGCTTGTGAAGGAAATGAGGAGATGGAGAAGGGAATAAGAGTTGGGGGTTATACTCCAATGCAGTCCTGGACCCTGGGAAGACGGCAGAGGGAAAAAAGGAAGGTCAGTGGGAGAGTCTTAAACCACAGTTGGAAGGAAGTTCACCAAGGCTGTTGGGGGTTCCTTAAGCCAGAGTGGCCTGTCACAGAAGTCCTGTGTCTCCCAGAAATAGGCTTCCCTTGGGGTTCTCGAAGTGTCCGGTCCAGTCATGGGCTGGGAGCAGCCTCTGCACCAATGTGCTAATGAGAACCAGAGCACAGCAGCCATCCATGGTCCCTGCCCAGAGACCTGCGGCGCATTTTCATGGTGGCCACGCGGACGCTGCCGATACTGGAATTCTCAAGCCCAGCCTATGAAACAACTACTTTTAGATATTGAGAAGTGAAATAAACCAGCTTGAAAATATCTCCAGGGAACCAGAATCTATAAATACCACATTAACAAAGAAACAAATAGAACATCTAAACTTGGAAAAATCTAGAGCTGAGATGAATTACTGAAATATAATTTCATCGCGGGTTAGACAGACTAAAGAGAAAACTACTGAGCTGGATGTTAAAAGAAATTGTCTAGAATGCAGCACAGAACACACACACACACACACACACACACACACACACACACACACAAAGAATAAAAGACATAGAAGAGAGAATAAGAAAGTCAACAATATATTTAGTGAGAGTCTAGAAAAAGAGGATAAAATAAATAAGTAAAAGACAACATTTGAAAGGATAATAACTAAAACCTGATAGCAGACACAAATCCACAGATTTAAGAAGCTCATCAAATACTAATCAAGAAAAAAATATTCACATCCAGACATATCAAATGAAACTAAAATGAAACAAAACACATTTTTAAAGCCTAAAACCATAACAATTTTTTTTTAATCCAGAGAGAAAAATCTTAAAAGTAGCCAGAGAAATAAAATGAATTACCTTGGAGGGATTTATAGTCGGATGGATACCTGACTTTATAACAGTCACAAAAGAAGACCTTCAGGGTGCTGAGAATAAAGAATTGTCAGCCTAGAATTATTTCAGGAAGGAGGGCAAATAAAGACATTTCTAGACAAACAGAACAGAGAGGTCACCCCCAGCAGAAATTCACTATAGGAAATTCTAAAGGATATAGTTTTAAAAAGGTAAAATGAATGTTTGGATAAGTCTAATAAACACCGACTGTATACACCAACAATAGTGATGTCTTTGGGAATTTAACAAAATGGTAGAAACATAGAACCATAACTGGTATAATCTCTATGGAGGGAAATTTGGCAATACCTATCAAAATTACAAATGTACATACTCTGATTAAGCAATTCCTCTGGAATTCTAAAAGTATATCCGAAGGTTACATATTTCCTATTATAATCAGTCTTCCCAACTGTTTTGACTGAAAATAAGGATATTTCAGACATGTGCACACATTAGTGGAACTAACAGAATTCTCAGAATTCTGAAATTGTGTCATTCTTACTAAATTCCTTAATCCTTACTGGCTTTCCATTTACCCTCACTGGATTTATAACTACTTCTATTTCTAAATGTTTTGCAATTGAATCACAATTTAAATACTTTCAGGAAATCATGTTACTTAGACATTCCATGAGATATTAACCTATGAGATAACTTTTTTTTAATGTTTTAAACCAAATAGTCCCCAGTTTTTGTGTTCTAATTGCAGAAAATTCTCGTGTTAAAGTGCTCTGCATTTCTAAAGTTCTAGCTACTTGTTTGGATTCAAAGTGAATTTTATTCACTTTTATTAATGATATTTACAAATAATCTCGAGAAAACAGATGTAACACACAAGCTGAAATGATCTAGATGAAAATTAGCAAAAAACATGATTTACTAATGCTAGAAAATTGAGAATGGATGGGAAGGATTATATGTCTTTTTCTTTCATGTTGGTGCCTCAGGATAAGTGGGTTGAAATGGTGCAAACACAATTAGGTGCAAAAACAAAGAGACTTTTGCGAAACTCTGGGCCCCTTTGAGGGCTTGGGGATGTCATGGAAAATTCATAAAATTTGTGATATCCTTTTTTTCCTGGAACAATTTCCAACAGGGTGACATTTTTACTCTAAGTCATGATGGATGTTAATGTTGGTGCACAAATGGAACCTAGGAAAGAAGGGGAATCACTCTTTCTAAGGAAACCAAGCAAGAATTGAGGGAGGGAAGAAGAGCAGAAAGTGAAAAAGAATGTCTGTTCCCAAGAAAACAAGTGCACGGGATTAAATAAACAGAATTGCAAAAGTAAAGGAGATAGACAGGTGTGCCCCTGAGTAATCAGCCCCATGCCTGGCTCGCATGTAACTCAATAAATGTTTACTGAGCAGAGCAAAACTGAACTGAACGGCGGTAGGATACCCTAGAGAAAATCGTTGGGGTAAATGTTAGTTGCTCCTATTGACCACCAGGTGGCAGCAGCACCTCGTGACCCCTTGGGCGTCCCAGGTAAAACCCCCACAGGCAAGGGGAACCGATCTAGGAAAAACAGGCTTGTTGTGAATGGATGTTCATTAGTCATATGTTCAGAATTTGGGAAGCGCTTGTAGGGATTCTCTCAAATGAAGCGCAGCACAGTTAATATTACAGATGGATTTTTGGTTCCAAAGTCCCCACATAGTTTAACCTGAAGTCATGGCTCTTCACAAATTGTCCCCACCAAACTACATTTCTAAACACTAGTGTCAAGTTGAAAACACATGGAATGGGTAACACAGCAACAATTTTGATAACAGACTTTCAGAGCGAACTATTGCTTCAAGATGTTACTTTTCTAATGGTAGCTGTGAACTGACCTATTTCCAAAAAAATACAATTATTCAAGCTCCATTATTTCAGGATGATTCATACATGAATAGTCTTCTGGGTATTACTAAAATAAAAATCAAGTGAAACAGATTAAAAACTATATTTAATGGTCCCCAAAGAATCCCTTTTATAAAAACCTTCTCTCTGCCCATGCTAGAGAATGATACCAGCATCGTTTGAAAGTTTAAAGCAAGTAAAGTAGAAAGTAAAACAGAATGTTCCTAGATGTGTTGTCCAAGATTTGGAGAAACGCGGAAGAGAACAGGAAACATGACTGAGAGATAAGTCCTTTTTTTCCTTTAATCCCTCGTTTATCTAAGCGCTGATTGCCAGATGGGGATCACTTCCGAGATTCTCCTTTCTCTGTGCACGCTCTGAAGATTCAAGCCCTCTTCTTCTGCATTCTGTGGTTGACGATGTATCCACCAACACAGTTCTGTTTATCTGCAGGTGTGGAAAACTCTAACATCACTCTCTTCACACAGATCTCCCTTTCTCTACCAAGAGCTATTTCTCAGGATTTCACACAATAACCATTATTCATGCATGAGTCATTAGCCCCACTGGAAATGCACTTGATCCCAATAAACTTGAGTCTTGTACTCCTAGCACTTTGTAAGGAGTGACCCTAGGCTTTGGCCCTGGAACTAGTGAGTGCAGCGCCGTGGTATTCTTGAACTTGTATAAATATGCCCGGGACACATGAGGAATGCTTGCACTTAAATTATTATCCTCGGTTCTACAAAGTAACGTGGACAACGTATAATGAGGTCAAAACTATAATAGGCTATCCCTTCACGCCTCTTAGGATGGTCATCGTCAAAAAGATGACGAAGGTATACAGAAGAATTAAACAACTGATCCAACAATCCCACTTCTGGGGATATACCTGAAGGACACGAAAACGCTATGTCAAAGAGATATCTTCCCCCCTCATGTTCATGGCGGCGTCATTTACAATAGCCTCAACCTGAGAGCAGCCTAAGTGGTGATCCGAGGGTAAACGGATAGGGAAGTGGATAGAGTTATATGATCTCACTTGACATGTGGAATTTAAACAACAGAAGAAGAGATCAGGTGCGTGGTGACCAGAGGTGGGGAGGAGGGGGCACTGGCGAGGGGGGGGCAAAGGCACGAACTTCCAGATACAGGGTACGTAAGTGCTGGGGCCGCGTGGGCGGCATGAACGCCGCAGCCCACACTGCTGTCTGATGGACAGGGAACTGGTAAGGCCCGCCAATCCTAAGACTTCCCATCGCAACAACAATTTGTTTTTATGTTTTAATTTTTATTTTTTTATTAAAAAAATTGTAACATTTATTTAGTTTTGAGAGACAGATCATGAGCAGGGGAGGGGCAGAGAGAGAGGGAGACACAGAATCTGAAGCAGGCTCTAGACTCTGAGCTGTCAGCACAGAGCCCAGAGAGGGGCTTGGACCCATGAACGGTGAGATCATGACCTGAGGCGAAGCCGGACGCTCAACGGACTGAGCCACCCAGGCCCCCACGAGAACAATTTTTTTCTTTTTCATTTTCACTTTCTTTTTGCATCTAGTGAGATGATGGATGTAAACCAAACGTACTGGGTCAGTCATTTCACCATATACGTAAGTCAGGCCACCATGCGATACTCCTTAAACTTCCACAGTGCTGTAGGTCGGTTATATCTCCATAAAACTGGGGGTAAATAGGGGCACCTGCGTGGCTCAGGCTGTTTAGCATCTGCTCTTGATTTAGACTCAAGAGTTGTGATCTCACAGTCGGGGGGATGGAGCCCTCGTCAGGCTCTGCACTGACAGGCAGAGCCTGCTTGGGATTCTCTGTCTCCCTCTCTCCCTCTCTCTGCTCCTCCCTTGCTTTCTCTCTCTCTCTCTTTTTCTCTCTGTCTCTCTCTAAATAAATAAACTTAAAAAAAATGGAAAACATAAAACAATGGGATGACTATGAAGTTAAACATAGCATTTAAAAAATACCAGAATTCTCCTTTGTTTACTTACTGGATGGAACCTACTTTGAACGGAAGTTTTATAAAATGCAGAAGACAGGGGCAATATATCTGCATAATTTAAGTGCTTGCAAGGTAGACAACCTACACGGATTCCAAAATAGTCTGACACGAAGGCAGCGCAAGGTATATTGGGTGGTTGTGTGGATAGTTTTTAAAACTCCTTTAAAGTTGAAAAAGGTGTTTCATAGATCGGAGGAAATCATGAATGCTAATGGAGGCAAGCTGGGCTTTACCTGTTTGATTAGGTAACAAGGAGCCACTAAGATATTCTGAGAGGAAAATTAAATCATTTGTGTTTTAGGCAAACAATTCATTAAAGGATGAATATCCAAAGCTGAAGGTAGGGAAATCCTTAGGAAGTGATGCAAAATGTTGGACTCATGGTGAGGCGTCCTGGCTTTGCATAGTGACTGGGAACGGGGAGAAGGTGGGAAGTAAGTGAGACTCTGTGGGAAATGGGTCTGGGGGCTTGGAGACCAGGCACGAGGAGGGAAGGAAATTCACGATGCTTGAGAGACTTTGTAGCTCAGGTCACTAAGAAGATAATCAAGTCACGAAGGGAGGGGGGGAAACAGGAGGAAGAAGTATGGATGAGCAGACAGTGGGATTGGTTGAGGGAGTCACGAGCAAGATCTGGCGGTGAAGATGTTTACCCGCATTTGGGAAGGACTGTGTAGACCTCAGGAGGGGTGAAGCTAGGGCTGTAGATTCGGACTTCTTCAGCACGAAGGCCACGGCCGGAGCCACGAGCGTGGGTACTAGAAAGGAAGTATGAAGAAAACATACAGAAAAATGGAGAAGGGTGCTGAGAAAGAACCTGAAAAGCATGTCGGTTCCGGGGCAGAGAGAGCGGAGGAGGAACCAGGCGGAAAGCCTGAGCACCCAGAAAGGGGGGACAATCCGCAGGGTTCAAGGACAGAGAAGCCAGAGGGGGAGCCAGTTTCAGGGCTAGTGCGTGAGACAGCGCTGCCTACTAGCTTGCTGGGGAAGCCTCGAGGCAGCACCGGAACGTTAGTAGCGCAGACCACGTGCCCTAAGGGACAGAAATTGATTTCCCCGAAGCTGGAAGGCCAAGGTCACGGCGCTGGCAGTGCCGCTTTCTTCCTAGACCTTTCTCCTAGGCTTGTAGGTGCCATCTCCTCCCTGTGTCTTCACATGGCCTTTCCTCTGTGGGTGTCTGTGTCCTGGCCGCCTCTTCTAATGAGGACGCCCGTCACACGGAATTAGGGCCATCCACAGACCCTCATTTCACCTACGTTATCTCTTAAAAGTCTCCATCTCCAAATACAGTCACATTTTGAGATACTGAGTGTTAGGACTTCAACCTAGGAATTGGAAGGGGACACAGTTCAGCCATAATAGACTGTGAGATCTGAAAATTCTCACTGATCGACCAAGGGGCCTGCATTATAATGACCACAGCTGGTCCTTGCTGAGCACATACTACATGCTAGACCAAGTCTGAGCACGTCACGGGGGTTATTAACTCAGGTTACACTCTCAATAACCCTGTGAAGTAGGTCCTATTATAATTACTTCTTTTTCCCAGGAAAAGAAACAGAGGTCCAAAACAATAACTTGGCCAAGGTCACACAGCTTGGCAATACACAGTGAATTTTGGTCAGTGATTTGTCTTTTTTTTTAATTAATTTATTTATTTTGAAAAAAGGAGGGAGATAGTGTGACTGGGGAAGTGGCAGAGAGAGAGAATCCAAAGCAGGTTCCACTCTAGAAGCACAGAGCCCAATGCAGGGCTCAAACTCACAAACTGCGAGATTATAATCTGAGCCCAAGTCATATGTTAACTCACTGAGCCCCCAGGCGCCCCCTTCGGTGATTTCTTAGTTTACTCTCAGCAGCACCAGAGAGCGGAGAGCGAGAGATGTTGCTTACGCAGAGGCGTTTTCCTCTGAACTGGAGTTGACCGCAGGCTTTCTCCAGAGCGAGAGGCGATCTCGGTGGCCAGCGCAGCAATCTGAAGAGGGAGGGAAAGTAACAGTAACTAACAGATGGTTGAAATGCCTCGAATTGAAAAATGCAGAGGAAGCAACCCCATTATGATTTCAAACTTACTACATCTATTATGACTGTACATTTATTTCAGTTCTGTTTCCTATCTTTGGCATTGTAGCCCTAGAAAGTACTATAAGATTCGGTGAGGATATAGTCTACACTGCATTTCTATGCTTAAAATAAAGATTTTTTAAATGTGTCATTTGTACGAATACCTTCTAATCCTGTATTTTCTATTGATTTTGACTTCCTTGATTTTTGATCAGAGATCAGTTTGTACCTTCGACTTCAAGGCAGACTTTAACGTGAGAAGATAGAAACACTAAGATTACACACACGTGTGCACACACACGCACACTCAACATGTACACACAAAGATGTGAGGAGAAAGGAAATAAAATTAGGTCACTGAAAGTAAATTTCAAACGGCACCTGTCAGTGAGGGTTCCTAACAGAAGCTAGGTAGCCTGTCACTCTTAACCAACTGAGCCACCCGGGCACTAGCCTATCACTTTTATATAAGAGACAGAGTCCCAGGGCAATGGCACCAAAGACCATCAATGGCTCTAGAAAGTTCTCAGACTGCTTTACTTTGTAGCCCCCTCTCGGAAGGACCAATCGGAACAAGAAGCCCCAAGGAGCTGGATGGAATTAATTGCCGGAGGGTGAAAGGGGCCTCTTCTGTGAAAACTGGGAGGTGATCCTTGGCTTGAGCTCCGGCCACTGTTGAATGTCTGGCCCACCACTGGCACAGGAGTCCCTTGGCACCAGCCCTCTGCAGTACCTGCAGTCCAGTGCTGAGGCTGCCTTCGCCCTCCATGCTCCTTTGGGTCACTCGCCATAGTCACACCGCACTGGGGGCATCTGACTGACTGGGCTAAGTTGACGTACGGCCGGTGTTCCCATCCTGGTCCTTCTAGTGGGAGGCATTACCTGCCTTCCTTCGAGTCTCCCCCGCAAGGCTGCACCCAAGCTTAGGAAGAGGGTTTTGATGTTGGGAAAAAAATAAAGTCCTTTACAATTTTTACACAGCTGTTGTCAGAGATGGTGAAATGCTTGAAATCATGAGATTTCTAAATTAGAGACTTTTAAAAATTCAATTTATTCAGTAAGGACTAAAATATTTTGAAATATACTTTCAAGGCCATGAGAAGTACCTGTGAGGGAAGGAGCTAAACACAGAGGAAGCGGGGACAAAGACAGACAAGACTGTTAGAGGCAAGAAAAGAAAGAGGGAGATGGGGAAGTGAGCCGCTTCTGAGCGGCGCTAGCCTATGTTACACCGGGCAGAGTCTTAATGGTCACTACAATTCTGTGAGGAAGGCGTTTGTGTTCCCACGGATTGAATGAAATTGGAACTCGAAGCAAAGTGGTTGGTAGGGGCACCCAGCTAGTATGTGGTGCAGCCAGGAATTTAGCAAAGATCTTTCTGGTTCTCAAAGTCTGGACTTTTCCCCTGGGCTCTTGAAGCTTCGTCTAGTGCTCCGACCAAAAGTTCCTGGACGTGCGTACACACAAAGAATCCAGTCCAAAAAAAGAATGATGGAAAGGAATACACACTCATATCTCCATATTTTGCGTACGTCTGTTATCTCCACATTGACTGAAAGAGAGAGAAGGAAGAAGGGAAGGCAGTTAGCAGACTCTGAAACAATAGTCCGGCTCTGTAGGTGACTCTTGTCATATCCCAGGATTGTGGGGTTTCAGAGAATCGCTCCTTCTCAAGACTGTGCTTTGCAGTTTTTCAGCAATTCTTTATGCCTTCTCTTGTCTCGTCTCGCTCCTGGTCCTTGCGGAGACTTAGAGCGGGAGGTCCTTGCACTGGTTCTCAGTGAAGCCAGGGAAGCAAAGGTATTCGTCCACGACCCAGGAACCCTTGACTGGAGCCAAAAGCTGGACTTGGCCAATAGGTCAGAGGTTGCCTCACCCCCTTCGTAGGAAGAGCCTGGTAGCTTGCACCTTGGACTTTCCAAAAAGGGGCCAATAGTACTGTCTGCTCAAAGGAAAGGCCCCTGTTGTCAACACACTTTTTTTTTTTCCGTTGAGAAACCAAAGCAAAACACAGGAATGAACTTTGTAGCAATTTCACTCAAAGAAAACAAAGGACAGTCAGATTATTGACAGTCAAGGGTGATTGGTAGCCCTGACTTTTCACTGTGTGTTTGCAAACACAACATGTATGTTACGCGGACTATATTTGTGTACAAAACTATTGTATGGACAACCTTTCTACAGTTCGATGCAGGTCAGTCCCGGCTCCTGCTTCACGGAGTCAACCAGGGGTCCACCAAGAGGTTTAGCTAATAACATGTGGCTCTAGTGAATATATTTAAGTCCAGAACATCTCAATGTGTGATTTCTCTGGGCATTTAGCCCAAATTAGTTTTAACGGTGCTCAGTCTCTCATATTTATTTTTAAGTGCATGTTTTATAAATTATTATTCTATTATCCATGATATAAATTTTGATGGGTCAATATATAAGAATGAAAGAGCATGAGGCTCTGCAACTTACAACCACAATGGCGGAAGAATGGACTTTTCATGCCAGTTATAGTATAAATGCCAAAATAGTCTGGAGAATTTTCTGGACTTTATGGCAATTCAGCGTCCATTTGTTTCATTTGCTATTTGGCTGTCTGAATGGTTGGACTTCATTCCCTCTATGTTCTACTGCACTTTTTAGAACAAACAAAACCTTAAAGCCAAGGATTGTGCACAGATATGTCACATTATTTATTCAAGTAAGTTTTATATGCACTTAATTTGTAGACCTTAAATAATATAGTACATTATGCCTTCAGAATGATAGTTGTGAGCAATTAACCCGTGCCTATCACCAGTTCACTGAGTGTCCTGATCCGTGTCTTACACAAAACAGCCATTCAAGCATACTGGATTTGGGGGAGGGGGGGAGCTTTTTGGTTTTTTTTAATTTTTAAAAATATTTTATTTAATTTTGAGAGAGAGAGAGAGACAGCATGAGCAGGGGAGGGTTAGAGAGAGAGGGAGACACAGAATCCAAAGCAGGCTCCAGGCTCTGAGCTGTCAGAACAGAGCCCGATGTGGGGCTCGATCCCACGAACTGTGAGATCATGACCTGAGCCAAAGCCAGATGCTCAGCCAACTGAGCCACCCAGACGCTCCCTTACTGGATTTTGGAAAGACCTTCTTAGGCCACATAACCTGGAATTTTTCCATAGAAGAATTATTTAGAATGAATACTATTTAAAGATTTGTGTGTATGTGTGTTTCAAAAACTTTTAATTATTCTTATTTTGTCCCCAAAAATGTTATTTCATGAGATTTGATTGTGGAATACAATAAAAACTGTTACACACAAAATAGACAATGTTTCAAAATAGATGAGACCAACATTTCGTGGCATTTGGAGAATACTAGCCAACGGTACACAACTTGAAGTGAGTTACATTCTTGTCGAACTGGAGTCATAGATCTGGAAGAAATTTCAAGATGCAAATGACATAGCTCCCATGCAGATAGACCAATTTACCTGCTATAAAAGGCAATGATTGAATTTGAACACTTCAAGGTTTCTCGGGTGCCTGACTGGCTCAGTGGGGAGCATGCAGCTCTTGATCTCAGAGGTTGTCAGTTTGAGCCCCATGTTGGGTATAGAACTTACTAAAAAAAAATAAAAAACAAAAAAAAATGATATATCTCTTCATAAAGAGAGACCTCTCCTGATTTCCTGTTCTAGTGCAGCTTTTGATCTCACAGGAAAGAAGCTATCTTAGGTCTAGCTAAGCTAATTTTCCTTCAGTCAGCTCTACTTTGGAATGATTTTAGGTTTATATACACATGGAACCCAAAATCTTGTAAAATCATGGTCCATTTGCCCAGCTAGGAAATTAACATTGGGGTGTTACTGGGGCGCCTGGGTGGCTCAGTTGGTTAAGCGTCCAAATTCGGCTCAGGTCATGATCTCATGGTTGGTGGGCTAGAGCCCCGCATCGGGCTCTGTGCTGACAGCTCAGAGGCTAGAGCCTGCTTCGGATTCTATGTCTCCCTCTCTCTCTGACCCTCCCCTGCTCACACTGTCTCTCTCTCTCTCAAAAACAAATAAAAACATTTAAAAAAAGAACATTGGAGTGTTACTATTCACTAAACTCCTGACTTTCTTTGGATTTCATCAATGTTTTTTCTGTTCCAGAATCCAACCAGATGCCTTTAAGTTATCATATCTCCTGAGTCTACTCTGGTCTATGATAGTTTTTTGCTCTTTCCTTGACTTTTATGACCTGTTTGGAGACTGTCCCTCCATCTTGGCTTGCCTGATGCCTTTCCCGTGATGAGGCTGGGATTCGGGGTTTGGGGGAAGCACAGTGCAGGAGGAAATGCCTTTCTCATGACATCATATCAGGGCATATGTTATCAGTGTGACATCACTAGTAATATATTAACCTCCATCGCTTTGTGTTGCCATATTTCTCCATTATAAAGTTACTATTTTCCCCTAGTCTATTTTTTAAAATGAGTCATTGACTCTAGCTCATACTCGGGAAGGAGGAGATAAGCTTCATCTCCTGGAGGGAGAAGTAGCTGCATAAATTATTTGGAATTCTTCTGTGAGGAAAATTTGTTTCTTTCCCGCATTTATTTATACAATCATTTACTTATTATTGGACTCACATATATTTATTTTATTTTGAGTCATAACCCAAAACCATGTTGTTGATTTTGTTGCTCAAATAGTTCTAACATTGGCCATTGTATACTATTTGATGTTGGTGTGTTAAAATGTATCCAAAGATGGAGACCTGGGTGGCTCAGTTGGTTAAGCAACCGACTCTTGGTTTTGGCTCAGGTCATGATCTCACTGTTTGTGAGTTTGGGCCCTGAGTCAGGCTCTGCACTAACAGCAGGGAACCTGCTTAGGATTCTGTCTCTCTTCTTTCTGCTCCTCCCCAACTCATTCTCTCTCTGTTTCTCTCTCTCTCTCTCTCTCTCTCTCTCTCTCTCTCTCTCAATATAAATAAATAAACTTTAAAAAAACATGTAGACTGGGGTGCCTTGGTGGTTCAGTCAGTTAAGCATCGGACTTTAGCTCAGGTCAGGATCTCATGGTTCATGGGTTCAAGCCCCATGTTGGGCTCTGTGCTGACAGCTCAGAGCCTGGAGCCCTCCCACACTCTGTTTCTCTCTGTCTCTCTCTCAAAAATATTTTTAAAAATTAAGAAAAATTAATTGTAAAAAGGTAGACTGAGTGACAACACAGAGAGGCTAATGGCATCAGAAGAGGAATCTGTTACTTACAGTTCCTGCAAGAAGGGGGCACATCACACCACACAGGGCCAGGGAGGGAGAACCAGGTTTGGTCATGAGGTGGATACAGGCGTGGGGGAAGGTACATGCCACAGTCTTTACTGGGGTGTCCACAGGGAAGGCAAGATAGAGCAAGGTGCACACTTCAGGACTGATTGGCCTTGAGCCGTAGGGACTGTCCCTAGCTGTCTGGCACCTGGTCCCGGGTTGATACAGAGCCGGGAAATACTGACTTGGGGTGTGTGCTTCAGTGAAGGAGGTGGTTGGGGACACGGATTTGGGATTAGGTAGAGGGCTTGTGAAATGATTTTTATACACCCACAGAAGCTGCATCACAGGGGAGATACGAGTTTCGTCTTTCGTTTGGCCCTGTGATGCCACGCAGACAAATATAGGATCCAAGAAACACAGTTACAACAATAGACTCTCATCTATATATATCTCATGGTTTTGTTCTTTGATCATTTCATTACCTTCGGGTACCACACGGTGCTCCGGACTCATCCTGAACTTGGCCTGCTCTTGCTCTAGAGTCAGCCATTTCTTCAAGGGTTTCCGGTTCTTTCACTGGAAAATGGTATTAGAAACCAAGACCTGGGTGCTGGCTACTGGGGTGTCATTGTTCCTAGGCCCTGTAATGAGACAAGCTAGGAAACACGGGGGCGTTCACACCCGCGGATCACCCATAGCTCTCCTTTATCTCTCTGCCTATCCGCCTGAATTAAACTACATGTGCGTTCATACTGAGGTCTCCAACATTAATCTAGTACCACGGGGTTAATTCTAGATTTCCTCTTGCTGATTTGTAATAGCTTTTTGACAGTGAGAAACCTGGCACAAGTCTACCTAAATTACCTTCACTAATAATCATGACTCACTTCTGAACAAGGACAGGAAGTAAAGAGGCTGCGTGCCCCTCATAATGGTCTACCCTAACCACTTCCCTGCGGGGAGATGGTCAGGGTCACAGGCACTCCAGTCAGCATCCCGGGGTCTGAGTGCCAGCTTCCTCACAAAGCTGAGTGACTTTGGATGAACAAATTGAATGATCTGTGCCTCAGTTTCCTCACCTCTCAAAAACGGGTCCTAAGAGTGCATCCTCCATTGGGTGATCGAAGGATGAAATAGTTTATGTAACTAAAGCACGTGGAGAAGGGTCTGGTCCATTTAGTGCTCAGTAATTTCTCACTTTTTATTTATTTTTTAATTTTTAAAAAAATTTTTAAATGTTTCTTTATTTTTGAGAGAGAGAAAGAGACACAGAGCATGAGGAGTGGAGGGACAGGGAGAGAGAGGGAGACACAGAATCTGAAGCAGGCTCCAGGCTCAGAGCTATCAGCACAGAGCCCAAAGTGGGGCTCGAACTCATAAACTGCAAGATCATTACCTGGCCTGAAGTCAGATGCTTAACCGACTGAGCCGCCCAGGTGTCCCTATTATTATTGTTGTTATTAAAAGATTTTATTCTTAAATGACTTCCACACATAAAGTGGAGCTCGAATTCACAACCTTGAGACCATGAGTTGCTCACTCTTCCAACTGAGCCAGCCAGGTGCCCCAATAATTCTTAACTTTTTAAGAAAGTGTATAGCAGGAGATTTATTTGACCCAAAGATCCAATAGACAACAGTGACCTGATGATGTTAAATTTTACAAATGTTGTAAGTATCGTTCATAAATCAATAGGAGACATAAAGAAAAATCATTCTGTTATGGAAAATCTCCAGCCGTTTAATATTCACTCTGTATGAATCAAGGCATTCCTCTGTGGCAAAGCCCTCAACCATAACTTCTCCAAATTACACATCATTCCTTTAGTGCTGTGGCATAAGATCTACTCTCTGTCCCTATTTGTCATTATTATTGTTTTCTACTGGACCTATTTCCTTTTTTGCTGAGAAAGTTGACATTTTTTTTTTTTTTACTTGAAACCTGATCTTCCTTTGGGTCTAGAGTTTTTATTTTATTATGTAGTATTTCATCACTTTAATATCCCCAGTGAGAAAGCAGCACCGAAGTATTAGCATGCAACCTTGGCATTCAAGGAATATTTTAAATCTTTGCAGTGGCAGTTTCTTTAACAATGTAAAAATATCTGAAATATTTAGCCTTGACAAAGATGTAAAAGATATGTTCTGAATCTATCATTCATGCACATCTTATTTGAGCATTAGAGCTGCTCTGTCTGCTGTCTTCCTTTAAAGTTCATTGCTATTGGCTCATAATTAAATAAAGTCGTGTATGGTTAGGCAGAATCAAAATAGTACAGAACCAGAGAGAACATTCAGAGTTGATCCGGGCAATATTTACGAAACTCATTTAATCAAAGGAGTAACGTGGAACTTATTGAAGAGAGCCCCAGGAGCCAAGATGGCGGAGAGGAAGGGAGCTCTGTAAATTCAAGAGAGCCCCAGGTTATTGGGTTTTTTTTTTTTATGCTTATTATTGAGACAGAAACAGAGCCGAGTAAGGGAGGGGCAGAAAGGGAGGGAGACACAGAATCCAAAGCAGGCTCCAAGCGGTCAGCACAGAGCCCGACACGGGGTTCAAACCCACCAACCGTGAGACCATGACCTGAGCCGGTCAGATGCTTAACCAACTGAGCCACCCAGGCACCTCATTTATTGTTAAACATAGATTCCACTTCCTTCCGCTGGAGAGTCTGATGCCATGGTCCTGACCTTGCAAATCTGAAAGCTTAACAAGAGTTCCAGATGATGTTCACCATTAGTCAAGTTTGGAAACACTGATTTAATCCAAGACCCTGATCAGGAAGCTGAGACCCGCGGAAGAAGATCTGCTTTCCTCTGTGAACGCCCCTCCCCCAACATCCCTTAAACACCAGCTTGTAGCTAGAAAGCACCCAGTTACATGGGAGTGGAAAGCAAGGTTTGGGACTGTGCACAGCTGGGGGAACTGTAAATTGGTACCGCCTTCCAGAGGGACAGTTTGGCAATTCATGTCAAAATATCAGATGTGCTCATCCTTTGATCCAGTAATTCGGGACCAAAACAGTATTTCTTAAGTTGTCACTGAGACCCCTTGTATCAGAAGCACGTAGGAGTGGCGCTCCTGTGGAGGATGCACTCTTAGGACCCATTTTTGAGAGGTGAGGAAACTGAGGCACAGTATCAATTTGTTGACCCAAAGTCACTCAGCTTTGTGAGGAAGCTGCACTCAGGCCCCGGGACGCCGACTGGAGCGCCAGTGACCCTGGCCGTGTCCCCGCAGGGCAGTGGTTAGGGTGGACCGCTGTGATGAGGCGCCCGCGGCCTCTTTACTTCCTGTCTTAGTTCAGAAGTGAGTCATGATTATTAGTGAAGGTTTGCGCCAGATTTCTCACTGTTGACTGACGGTTGCACAATATGAATGTACCTCGTGCCACTGAACTGTATTGTTAAAAACCGTTAAATTATATGCTATAGTAAATTTTGCCACCGTAAAATAAATGGAGGTAATGGATTATAATACAGTGTATAAAAAATATTCCATAGGTCCCTAATAATAAGTAATAATGGTAGTGATGATGATGAGCACGATGATGATGGCAAAAAGAGATGAAGAAATTTCCTCACAAAAAAATGCCATCTACTAAATGTGGAAAAAACCCACCATTTTGAAAAATCATCAATATAATAACCGATGTATGTAAGCGTGCATCTTCAATAAAATGCCAAATCCAGTGGGTGAAAGATTTGTTTGGGGGAAGGATATTCATAGTCATGCAATCTCAAAGTATCACCCCACAGATAATTTTTTAAGATTATTTATTTTTAGAGGGAGAGACAGATGGGGGAGGGGCAGAGAGCGAGGGAGACCCAGAATCCCAAGCAGGCTCTGCAGTGTCAGCACAGAGCTGGATGCGAGGCTCGAACTCACAAAGTGGGAGATCGTGACCTGAGCTGAAATCAAGAGTCAGATGCTGAACCAGCTGAGCGCCCCCCAGGTGCCCCCTCACCCCACAGGTAATTATTAACTACAGATAGAGAAAAGATCTTTTTCAAATGGCATCAGATGCGTGTGTCAGTTACCGCTTTACATGAGCAGATCAGGTATCACTAATGATGGCAAAAACCAGCGACACGTACCCCCAAATGCGATGAGGTGGGAAGGATGCAACCCCACCGTGAAGTTCTCTTGACAGGACTTTTAATCTGGAACTAATCCTGGAAGCTCAGCTAAAACCAGAGAGTGAGATGTTTTGCAAAACTGCTAGCTTAGACTTTATGCCATCGCCATGAAAGCTTAAAAAAATAATAAGCAAGGGGATGTCTGAGATTAAAGGAGACTAAGCAGCCAGGACAATTGAGTGCAATATGATTAGGTTTGCTTTAAACAAATAAACTGATAGTAAATAGCTAGAGAGGACGTCTTGGGTCAACAGGGAAATCTGAATACTGACTGTATATTAGAAAATACTTATTATATCAGTTTTAATCTTTTAGGTTTGATAATAGTACTGTGGCTATGTGGGAGAATATCTTTTTAAGAGATACATGTTGAAATAATTAGGTTTAAAATGTCCTATTTGTAATTTACTTACAAAGGCTGAGTAAAAATGTCTAGATCTCAGGCTATAGGCAGAATTAAGAGCAATGTGGCAAAATGGTAATATTTCTCTCTGAATCTGGAAGACATCAATAAGTACTATTCTTTCCAGTTTTCTGTAGTTTTTCCATTTTTCAGGGTAAAAAGTAGAGTCTAACTCTGTCAGTTATACCTTCGAAGTAATGATTTGGATTTCTTATTTTAACTATACAAAAATAGGGGCACCTGAGTGGCTCAATCCCTTTACGCGTCTGACTCTTGATTTGGGCTCAGGTCATGGTCTCACAGTTCATGACTTTGAGCCCCCACATCGGGCTGTGTGCTGACAGTGTGGTGCCTGCTTGGGATTCTCTCTTTTCTCTCTGCCCTTCGCCTAATTGTTCTGTCTCCTTCAGATAAACAAATAAACAAAAATAACAGTATTACACCAATAAAATTACAGATATTTAAAGACATAAATATAGCACCATCTATGGGAATACCCAAATACTGAGACGCAATACTGCAGCCTAGCGGGGACCTTGTGCTGATCCACGTTTAGTCTTCAGAAGCCTGGTCGTAATAAGTGCTTAATACATGTCGAATGGATAAGTGAGGAATTTGTTTTATTTTGTAACTGGATGTTCTAGGCAACTCCTTGGAGAGGTGATTTGGATGTTTTACGTAGGAAGAGGGGAGATGAGCTGGAGGGTAAGAGCAACAAAATGTGGAATGCATGGAGCGCCTGGGTGGCTCAGTTGCTAAGCGTTGGATTTTGGCTCAGGCCATTCAGTCTGTAAGTTCAAGTCCCGCATTGGGCGCTGTGCTGACAAGCTCAGGGCCTAGAGCCTGCTTCTGATTCTGTCCCTCTCTCTCCCTGCCCCTCCCCTGCTGGTGCTCTTTTTCTCTCTCTCTCTTGAAAATTAATAAATATTAGAGAAAAATTTGAGTTGGAAGTGTTTAGTAAGCAGGTAGAGCATTCCCTGTGAAGAATTATTGTTGTATATACTTTGTTATGGTCTTATTTATTTTTTTAATTATTTTTTTTAACTTTTTAACATTTTTATTTATATTTGAGAGACAGAGAGAGACAGATCACAAGCGGAGAAGGGGAAGAGAGAGAGGGAGACACAGAATCCTAAGCAGGATCCAGGCTTTGAGCTGTCAGCCCAGAGCCCGAGGCAGGGCTCAAACTCATGAACTGTGAGTTCATGACCTGAGCCAATGTCAGACGCTCAGCTGACTGAGTCACCCAGGTGCCCCTCATTATGGTTTTAAAAAAGTTCCGGTACAGAGGCGCCTGGCTGATTTGATCTATATAGCATGTGACTCTTGATCTTGAGGTTGTGAGTTTGAGTTCGAGCCCCACATCGGGTGTAAAGATGCCTTAAAAATAAAATCGTAAGTAAAATAAAATAATAAAAAGTTCTTGTACAGGAGAATAATTTAAAGGATATAGTTTCATTTTATGGAATTATCATAATTGGATCTTTTTGTATATATGTCCCCAACTCTGTAAATAAATGAACAAGAGAGCTGTTAGCCTATTTTAGAAAGAATAACCTTCAGGGTGGCATTTGCTTGCACGCACCAAATGTGCTAATTATAAGTCAGTTTTTCTTCTGTTCCTGAAAGCATGTTTCCCAGGTGTTGGGGTAGGTGTTATCAAACTAGTATTTCTGTGTGTGTGCATATGTGACTATGAGAGAGATAGAGAGAGAGAGAGACAAAGAGAGAGCTGTTGAACATACAGAAAAGCATGTAAAACACAGCATATATTTTGACAAATAAATATTAAGCAAACAAGTGAAAAAAACAGAACATTTTTAGAATCCCCCTTCCCATGTCCTCCCCCCCAAGTTTAAGATCATTTCTCTCTTTAGAAGTGAACACTGTCTTGACCTTTGTGATAATTATTTTCTTGTCTTTCTATATACTTCTACCTTTTTGTATATACCCCTAACCAATGCAGTTTGGTTTTACCTGTTTCAGTGAACTTTATATGAATGAAATCATACTATATAAATTCTTCTGTTTCGCGCTTCTTTTCTCCAACATTACGTTCTCAAGGATTCACCCAAAGGGCTCTGTGCAGCTGTAGATCCTCCTTTTCTTATTGCTGTTTTGTACTCCATTGTTTACATGTGCTACAACTTATTTATTCTCTATATTCTTTATGGCACGTATGCAAACTTCAGTTTAGGGTTCCTGCAAGTCATACTCCTATAAACGTTCTTGTACATAGATCTGATGCGTGCATATGTGTTTTTCTAGGGGCACGCCTGGGGGTGGAATCACTAGGTCATAGGATGTGGATATCCTCAGTTTTCTGAGATATGGCCAAATTGTGATTATACCCATTTGTATTCCTACCTGTCATTAATAAGCATTCCTGCTGTTCCACATTCTTACAAACACTTGGTATTATTTAAAAAATCTATTTTTCATGTTTATTTTTGAGAGAGAGAGAGAGAGACAGAGCCCAAGTGGGGGAGACGGAGAGAGAGGGAGACACAGAATCCAAAGCAGGCTCCAGGCTCTGAATTGTCAGCACAGAGCCTGACATGGGGCTTGAATGCATGAACTTGTGAGATCATGCATGACCTGAGCCAAAGTTGGACGCTCAACCGACTGAGCCACCCAGGCATCCCTACACTTGATATTACTAAAATTTAAAAGTTTTGCCAACCTAGTAGTTGTATGAGTTGTCTGGTTGTGCTTTGAATTTCCATTTCATTTCATTCATTTTACTAATGATGTTGAGCACCTTTACATGTGTTCCTTGGCAAAATGGATTTCTTTGAACATGTTTTAATCCATGGACCCTTTTTTCCCCCTAATCAATTTGAACATCCCCAAATCAGACACATTTGGGAGATTATACTGTAGCTAAATTTCTTTTTTCCACTTTTTCATTTTTAGTTTTTATTTTTTTAACTTTATTTATTTTGAGAGAGAGAGAGAGAAACAGAGAGAGAGAAAGCAGTGGCGGGGCAGAGAAAGAGAGAGAGAAAGAATCCTAAGCAGGCTTTACATTGTCAGCACAGAGTCCAACGTGGGCTCAATCCCGCAAGCCGTGAGGTCATGACCTGAGCCAAAATCAAGAGTCAGGTGTTTAACTGACTGAGCCACCCAGGTGCCCCACTTCTTTTTTTTTAGAGTAGGCTCGACACCCAATGTAAGGCTTGAACTTACCACCCTGAGATCAAGAGTTGCATGCTCTCCCAACTGAGCCAGCCAGGCACTCAATTGTAACTAAAATTCTTAACATCAAATTCAAAGCATTGAGATCAACATCAAAGAACCAAGGATAAAGTGAGGCAAAAGAGACAGGCTGATAAATAATTACTAGAACTAAATTTTTAAAAATGTTTATTTATTTTTGAGAAAGAGAGAGAGAACACAAGCAGGGGAGGGGCAGGGAGAGAGGGAGACACAGAATCCGAAGCAGGCTCCAGGCTCTGAGATGTCAACACAGATCCCAACCTGGGGCTTGAACCCACAAACCACGAGATCATGACCTGAGCTGTAGACGAATGCTTAACGATTGAGCCACCCAGGGGCCCCAGAAATAAAAATTTTAATGGCAATTTCAGAGTGGTCGGAAGGGAGACATCAAGTTCCTTCCAAATGAGAGAATACAAATACAATCCCACCTTTTAAAGAAGCTATTTTTCATGGGCTGTAAAGCTGGATGGAAAAAATGCAAATTGAAGATGGTAAAAGGAAAATAGAACCTCATATTATTTCATTATGTAAGAAAGAATGTTAATGAATACCTACTCCAAGAGTCTGCAGCAAGAAGCATACAGCAGGTGCTTCCTAGGGCCTCACTCATCTAAATGTGCATTTACGCTTTTGTTCCTTTCCACTATAAGATGGAGATTCTAAATGTTCGGTATCTTTTCAGCAATGCTGGAATTTGCTCAGTGTGGCGCTTCTATCTACGACGAATAAGGTAAAACCTAATCTGTTTGATGTTGCTTACAACTGAATTGCAATGATGGTTGTTACCTAAGGTGTTGTTATGATAATAATTAACTGGAGGGGAAGCTGTGAAGGTAATGGAGATTCCTGGTTTGGCCTAGCGCTGGGAATTCTTCAAGATCACATGCCTGTCTTCTGAAGGACTGTCTAGACCAATACATTTTAGGAATTGTGGATTCGGGTTACCTCGCCACAGTTACACAGATGTTATTTATGTCCACTAGTTCCGTGGCGAAGAACAAAAACAAAAAAACCCCAACTCTAGTTTGATTCAGAAAAAAAGGAATGTTCTCTTTATTAAGAAGTTTCAGTTTATATAATCCCTGATCTCCTGGAGGAAACGGGATATTAAAATATTGAAAACCTGCTCGTCTTGTCCTACACGTGAGTTGGTGCGGTAGCATAAAGATAAAAGTTATGGCAGGAATATATTCACAGTTTACACACGAGTGACTACTTCCAACACACATCCTGAAAATGGAGACTGAATTTTACAAAGTAATACACTAGATCATATCAGATCACTGAGGAGTCAGAGGCCAAAAATAGGCTTATAGATGGGTTGCTTAAATCTTATTGACTTGCACTGATGTTTCCTTCCCCATACTCAGTCTGGAATCTTCTACAGATTTTCAGGTGGGTGACACCCCACTGTACCTTTGCAGCCCTGGCCTTTTGTTTGAGCTTGAGTCCTGACCTTTCACTTTCTGCTGGGTATCTCTAATTTCTGGAAACAACCTCCATATCAGATCCCCCTTTGGACTTCCTCATTTATTTCAGCTATTTGAGTCTCTCTGGACGGCCTAAAATCTTGGACTCCTACCAGACTCCTCCTTCTGGTCTATTCACTGCACCCTTTTTAATCTAATCAGCAGCAAATTCTTGCTAGATCATTTTTTTTCACCCCCTCCCCTTGCCTTATTTCTAACATAGACCTTTATCTCATACCTATATTATCACACCAGCCTCCTAACTCCACGGCTCCAGCCCGTCTTGGGCTCGTTTTCTCCAGATTCGTCTTTGAGCTTTGCATATCGTTTCTTTGCACAAGCATGCCCTGCCTTGCCAGTCCATTCTGGGGTCGTGTCTGAGCTCATCTCTACCTCTCCCCTTTCTTTAATGATCAGTTTCTTCATGTATACTTTTTTGACAGGACCCCCCTCCCCCGACAGCCCCTAGTGTCTATAATAACTCCCTTAGTTTATTATCTTGGTTTTTCCTTAGACACTATGGAAGTGCACAGGACACTGTGTTGTTCTTTACATTTTATGATTGGTGCCATCTCCAGTGAAATTAGGAAGCGTAGGGGCGCCTGGATGGCTCAGTCGGTTAAACGTCCGGCTTCGGCTCAGGTCATAATCTCACAGTTCATGGGTTCGAGCCCCACATCGGGTTCTGTGCTGACAGCTAGCTGAGAGCCTGGAGCCTGCTTCGTATTCTGTGTCTCCCTCTCTCTCTGACCCTCCCCTGTTCGCGCTGTCTCTCTCTGTCCATCAAAAATAAATAAAAAACAAAAAAAGAAATTAGGAAGTGTATTTTTTCACCTTGCTTTTTTTCATTCAGTGCATCCTGGACATTTTTTTTTCTTCTTTCTTTCTCTTTCTTTCTTTCTTTCTTTCTTTCTTTCTTTCTTTCTTTCTTTCTTCCTTCCTTCCTTCCTTCCTTCCTTCCTTCCTTTCTTCCTTTCTTCCTTTCTTTCCCAGCACATATATGTTTATCGAATGCTCTTAATTTTATTTTATATTTTTAAGTAGGCTCCATGCCCAATGTGGGGCTTAAACTCACGACCCTGAAATTGAGAGTCACATGCTCTACTGATGGAGTCAACACTTTTAATGCCTGCTGAGTATGGGTGTATGAAAACTTATTGAATCAGTCTCCTACTCATGGACACTGGTGGTTTTGTGATCATCAAACAGCTGGAATGAATATCCTTGCATACCTTGAGGAGCTTTAATATCTATAGGTAAAATGGCAGCACTGGGATTGCTAGATTAAAAGTATATATGTATGCACTTTAAGAATATTTTATATATTTTACACATTATATATATTTATATTTGTATATTTCACATTTTTATCTTTTATGTTTTATATTTTTTATAGTTATACATATTTATATTTATTAGTATATACTTTTGAAACTTGGATTCACCTAATTTACACCCTCTTTCTCTTTTTAAATTTAATTTAATTTTTAAAAATTATTTTTATTTATTTTATATAATTTATTGTCAGGTTAGCTACCATACAGTGGACACGGTGTGCTCTTGGTTTTGGGGTGGATTCCCGTGGCTTATCGCTTACACGCAACACCCAGTGCTCATCCCACCAAGTGCCCTCTCAGTGTCCATCACCCACTTTCCCCTCCCCCCACTTCCTCATCCACCCTCAGTGTGTTCTCCGTATTTAGGAGTCTCTTATGGTTTGCCTCCCTCCCTCTCTGTTTGTATCTATTTTTTTCTCCTTCCCTTCCCCCTTGGTCTTCTGTTAAGTTTCTCAAGATCCACATATGGGTGAAAACATGGTATCTGTATTTCTCTGACTGACTTATTTCACTCAGCATAATACCCTCCAGTTCCATCCATGTTGCTGCAAATGGCAGGATTTCATTCTTTCTCATTGCCAAGTATATTGTATTGTATATGTAAACCACATCTTCTTGATCCGTTCATCAGTTGATGGACATTTAGGCTCTTTCCATAATTTGGCTATTGTTGAAAGTGCTGCTGCAAACTTTG
>NC_043700.1:13079785-13082938 GCF_006229205.1 Suricata suricatta
AGAATAAATGCCATCTTACCGCAGTGTACTATTTTGGTATCCTCATCGGTTTTAGAAGTTTGGGTAAAAATATTTATCTGAGGGGCGCCTGGGTGGGTCAGTTGGTTAAGCAGCCGACTTGGGCTGAGGTCATGATCTCACAGTTTGTGGGTTTGGGCTTCACTCTGGGCTTTGTGCTGACAGCTTGGAGCTTGGAGCCTGCGTCCAGTTCTGTGTTTCCCTCTCTCTCTCTCTCTCCCTGCCCCTCTTCCACTTATGTGCCTGCTCTCTCTCTCTCTCAAAAGTAAATAAATAAACGTTAAAAAGTATTTATCTGAAAGCTTATCAAATTTGAAATTGTACCAATAAGTAGTTTGCAGTTATTCATTGTCGTGAAACAAATTAATCGTGGCAACAGCAAAGGTATCTTTTTTTTTTTTTTTTAATAGCAGGATGTGACATTTTTATCTAATGCAGGTTTTCTAATGGATCGGTGTGGGAGCCTGGGAGGAGGGCTGGAACAAGAATGGTCTGGCTGGGTTGCTGACAGCTGTTAATAGTATACTAGAATGCAAATTTTGGCCATGCTAGTAAGTGAGCCTGTTCAGAACCTGAACGAAGCTCCTTCACCTTCTCAGACCTTAGGAGTGTGAAGGATTAGTTTTAGACAGGCATCATTTTTTTTTTTTTTTTTTTGCACCATTCAGAAGCCCAAATTTAAGATTACCCACCAGGATGTCACATCTCTCTGGGAACTAGAGAAGCTTGCCTTGTGTGCTCATGTCTTGATCAGTAGACTGGGGGCAGATCGAGGGACCAGGCATTGGTGGCTTCTCTGTGGATAACCTGGAAGGACAAAGGGATTGAATTCATTGGGTGACTCCTTTCCCACCTCCTGCTCTCCAGAGTTTCTGGTAGTTTAAAGTTTCTACTCAAGTGCACATAGAACTTTCTGAGACTCCCGCGGGAGAAGGCAAATCCAGGCGCTGCTGGGAAGCTGTTTCAAGGCTGGCCCCGGTCCTTTGCTTTTCAGGACCCCACTCTTCCACCTTCAAGATTGACAGCAGATGGGCCGACTCCCTGGGAATCCGAAAGCCAACCGCATCCTGGGGCAGCTGCTCCCCGAAACCGCGGTGTGCTGCGCCCCTGTCACTTGACTCCCTTACAGGTCTGTGAATCCAGGAGAGAGACTTTGCTCCAAACCCTCTGAAAGCCCCTGTCTAATGCTGCTGTGTTCCGCACAAGGTGGGGAAGTCATAACGCATTAAGGCAGCAGGATTAAGTGAATTCGCACCAAGAGGTGAAGGACTGAACTTCGGGGACCTTCTTCAGGGTGCTTCACTTCCAAAAAAAATGTTTAATGTTTTTATTTTCTTTTGAGAAAGAGAGAGAGCCAAAGAGAGAGTGGTAGGGGGCAGAGAGAGGGAGACACAGGATCCAAAGCAAGCTCCAGGCTCCAAGCTGCCAGCACAGAGTCCCACATGGGGCTTGAACCCAGGAACCATGAGATCATGCCTTGAGCCAGAGCTGGAGGCTTAACTGACTGAGCCACCCAGGTGCCCCATACTTTATAAGAAGCTGTTGGTTACCCGAAAGAATACATGGCTGGGGGTGTGTGTGTGTGTGGGGGGGGGACGGTGTAGACCCGGCTGGAGAATAGTTTTGGGCCTCAGAGACTCCCTCCCAGACCCAGGGGCTGGAGGCAACCAGTGTCCTACATCGGGGCTCTGCCAGTCCTGCTCCTGACACTGAACTAGCAGGAGCCCAAGGTCCAGCCCCTGTTCAGTGCCCACCGGGACGCGGGAGGGACTGAATAAAGAAATGCTTGTGGGCTAAGAGATGACCCGTGTTCCACCTAGGATGCATTCAGGGCCTAGGAAGCCTGGCTTCCGGGCCACAGTGGGCTCCCTCCAGCGTGGTGGCCCACACCTTCTTGGCCACAGCGGGGTTCGGGTGGGGGACTTCCCGCCGCGGGGGCTGGGCGGAAGGGACTGGTTCCAGGATCGGTCTCCGTCCAATTGTCCTAAACCCCTGCAGCGGAGGCCGGCTGCAGAGGGGCCCGGGTGGCTGGCCTGGCCCCCGTGGGTGGAGCGGCCCTACCCGGCGGGAGGCTAGGGTGCCTTCGGTTCCTGGCCTGCGTGGGGGTGGGAGGCAGTCGCTTCCCAGAGTCAGGCTGGAGTTTTCCCCCCCGCGCAGGCCACAGGGGCAGGCGTGTCGCGGCGCTCTGGGACCGCTGGACCCGCCTTCGCTTTCCGCCGCGAGGCCCGTGGCTTCTGGGCTGAGGTCATGGAGGGCCAGGCGCCCTGCAGAGGCCCCAGGGGCGACACCGCCCGGGACACGCCACCGACACGCTTCTAAGCGCTTTCGGGGTTATTTCCCACTTTTCCACCACTCCGAACCGAGCTCGGGTTCCGAAGCAGCCCAGGGAGCGGCGTGGGGGGGGGGGGCGGGAGGGGGACTTTCTGTCCTCGCTGCCTGCTGGGACTTTTTCTTCCAAAGAGAGAGCTTCCCCCACCCCTTTCCTCTCGAAAGTCTTGTGGTTTCCCTAGAAGTCCGAAAGAAGTTGCGAAGGTTGCCGACGCTCTCTGGCTCTTTTCCGTCCCGAAACTCCACAAAACCCAAGGCCTTTGGCCGCAGAGAGATATTTGGGGTCAAGGGGAGGGAGCGAAGGGCGCATTCCTTCGCCCGCTTCCCTCCCACCTGGTCCCTCGGCTCCCCCCTCGCCCCCGCCCCGGGCTCGGCGCGGCGCCCCAGCTCGGGCGGCAGGCCCCGGGAGCTGCAGGGTTAAGCCCTGGAATGTGGCGGCGAGGAATGTGCATGCAGATGAGCCCCGCGTGGGGAGGGGCGGGCGGGGGCGGGCCCGGGGCGGGGCGCATGCTAATAGCACGCAAATGAGGAGGCCCGTCGCCGCCGCGGCCGCCGCTCCGCCGAGCTTCCCGGATCCGAGCCCAGACGGCGGCGGCTCGGGCAGCCTGGGCGCCGCGACCCTCGGCGGCCACAGGGGGACTGAGAGGAGGAGGAGGAGGAAGAGGCGGAGGCAGCGGCTGCAGCCGCGAGGAGGAGGAGGAGGAGGAGGAGGAGGAGGGTTCGCTCGCCTGCTCCGACGCAGACATGGTGGACTGATCCCCGGCGGGGCCGAGAGCAGGGTTTCCTGAGGCGCCCCCCGCGCGTGGC
>NC_043700.1:13083038-13165040 GCF_006229205.1 Suricata suricatta
TTTAGACGCTCCCGGCCGGGAGGCAAGAGTGGTTTTGGCGCTCCTGGCTGGCACTCCGTGTCCAGTTAACGGACCCCGAGGGGCCACCTGAGCCCGGTGGCGAGCTCGCCCCCGCCTGGAGTGGGCCAAATTAGGGCTGGAGGGTATCTCCGGCCTTCGGGAGGCTGGGACGGGCCGGGAGCCTCCCGGAGAAGGCCTGAGTGCAAGGTGGGGAACCAGCCGACCGAGCCACCTGTGGCATCTCTCTTGGCTGTCCTTGGCTCCCCGCCTTGACTGCCAGCTCTTGACCGGGCGCGCCACCGGTCAGGCCGGAGGTCCTGGGCGTGGAGGGGGCTCCAGGCACCTTTCCTCGCTGAGCCCTCGCTGTGGGTGTAATTAGTTCTGCCCCTCAGAGTTTAGAAACACCTTTTGTGCGTGGGTGGGTGGGTTTTACAGCCTACCGCGCTCACCTGAGACCGTGACCCGAGCCCCCACGTCTTGAAAAGACAGATTGTGTTTTCAAGAAAGAAGTGCAATGAACATTGAAACAGACTTAAACTTAGCATGATTTCTTGTAGTTCAACACACGCTTTTTAGTCCTACTCGAAGTAAAGAGGAAAAGCATAACCAAATCCTCATCTAAGAAGTTCCAGAGCCGAGGTTTTGCTGAATGTTCACATATGTCGGTCCTTTATCCCATCTTGTTAGCCTTCATAGGAAATTTTCTTACAGCAAGATTTATTATAAGAATAATAGAAGATAGTCCTAATGGTAAATTTGTAAATTGGGCATTAAGGAGGCGTTCCTAACTGTAAATTAGGGGTTTATAACCTTTTTTTTTTTAGGTGCTTCTATTGCTCCTTTTCTCCATTTGAAGCTGAAATACTTTCATACTTTATGTTCTCAATTAACTTTTAAGAATATTGTTTTTGAAAGCTATTAAAGAGTAATGGTAAAAAAGTCATAAATGACATTATAAATTTATGGACAGCCCTTATTAAATTATCCATGAAGGTATCAGTGTAGGTTTCCCTTCTGAAACCAGAAAAGGCAGCGGTGCGGAGGCCTGATAAAAAGTTGTGACAAGCATCACACCTTCACAGTTTCTCCAGACGTATTAGTTGTTGTCATAAACTTCCTGCTCCAGGTCAGTTATTTGACTTCTGCCCTTGCACTTGACACTATTTAACAGATAGTAATGTCAGTGATGATGGTGTGCAGCCAGCAGTCACTTTTAAGGCACCTGTGTAAATATTTGGCTTTTACAGTTCTGTGGTAATTCTGCTTTCTGATACTTGGAGTTTCAGGCTCTTGAAATTGCGGTGAATTCTTGAAATAGCTCGGCATTTCGGAGCCTCTCTTCCTTTTGCATCTTCTATCATATCATCTCGTTTGTATTTACCAGCAAAGATTATAAGAATATGTAACACCCGGATAAAGCAAATAGAAGATGAAATATGAAATGACTTGGGTTACCCATGTCACTATTTCTTAAACACATTAAGCATGCCTTTTATTTTAAACTGTTAATGGATTAGCAATTAGTATGAACTCTGTTTTCAGGAAACTGGGTAACCAATAACCAGTTCATTTGATGTGGGTAAACAGTTTTGACTAAGATGACTGACTTATTATTTTAGTTTTCTTTGAAGCGGTTAGGTCTTTCAGTATTTGGCAGTATAAATTTGGGTCATAAACATTTCTGGACCTCGCTAGGAGTTTTAACAGATTCTATGAGATCAGGGTCAAAACTGCCAATACTTAGTTTACATTTGATTGTTTTCTTTTAGGGCAACCAAGTGGCTGTAGGTCTTGCTAAATTGTGTAAGAGATGGTGGGAGAGGATATTTGGAGGAACTATGAACGCTCGTCTGTTTTGTCGGACACATACCAAAGTTACGGCAAAAGAGATGGTGCACAGGCCATTTGGAGTGTACCCATTCTACAGGATCACATGACAAACCCTGAAAGGAAAGTGACTTGATAAGCTGTGGGTATGCAATACTTTTGAACCTTTAAAGTCATTGAATTAAAATGGCCATGATGACTTACCCAGTTCTAGTTACGTAATCCGACAGGCTATCAGAATTTGAGGAGTATTTCTGATTGTGTAGGTGAGTACACATATTTGTGGGGAGAAGCTGGAGGCTTTTACAAGAACATAATATGTTCACTACGTAGTGATTTTGGAATACTGAAATATAAAAATACTTCTGACTTTTTGGAGGTAGATGACATGATGCAGACTTTCCTGGGACGTGATCAAAGCTTTTATTGCCCACCACTTACTGACTAAGCTTAGGTGAGTTTGTGAGTTCCTTTAAACCCCCATTTCGAACTCTAAAATGGAGGTAAGACCACTCATAGGGTTAGGGGTCCATAATTAGGGTCCAGCCAAATGGTAGGTGTTGTGGTGGTGTCATTCCAGTTCAGGAACTGGGGGGGAGTTCAGTTACCCCCGGAACTAGTGGATGCACTAGCGCGTATGCATTCGGTGTTCAGTGTGTGACAGTTGCTGTGCTAAGCTGCTTAACTGTGATCTGCTTCTGTTCTCTCATGAGCCCTGTGGAGTAGATGCGAGTATTCTCTTGCAGTTACAGATGAGGAAATGGAGAGATACCATTACTGTTAAAAGTGGCCAGAATTTGAAGCCAGATAATGGGACTCTGGAGCCTGTGTCCTGTGTCGCTCCTCTAGACGGCTGGGGCACCTGGAGACGCTCAGAGGTGTTTGGGTGGGGCGCAGCCTCTTGGCCCAGTGTTGATTTTTCAGGCCGATTGGTTTTCAAAGGTTCCTGTTCTCTGTTTATGACTCTTAGGTACATGTAGGGTCTGGTTCACGAATGCCTAGAGCCTAACAGGTTGAAGGCCTAGCAGGCTGACCGCCCCCCGGACAGAAGTGCAGGGCCAGGTAGAACTTGGAAATTCAGTGTACTTTGCGGCACATTGGAAGTCCTGTCGGGGTGAGAGTTAAGGGCTCTGTCTCATTCCTGAATAGATTACCCTTTTACTGTAACAGGCTTGACTTTGCCCTCCTCCCCCGCCCTGGTCACCAATCCTGGGGAAGTCTCCCTGTCCCTGATTCCTTGCTCCTCTACCCCACCCCCCAGGGGTCAACTGTTCTTTCCCAGGTCTGCTTCCTCCCTCGCCTTTTATTTTGCCCACCATGGACACCCTTTGACCACACCAGTTGGTGTTTATGATGGCCCATAGATCATGGCCAAATGGTGTGGTGCCTAAAAAAAACGGCTACGTTCGACACAGGAGGAAAAGGTAGGATGGATTCATTGCCTCGGAACGGACTAGAGGGCTAAGGTAGGCAGGCCTCAGACACCTGGTAGAATGGTGGTCGAAACGCTCAGTAGAATTTTTCTGTTTCTGTCCTTGGATTGGATGTCATCTGGAGATACAGTAACTTTGTCTAGTTGAATGTGAAAGATTTACCACCGCACAAAAACGTGCCGATTTTATATAGTCTTTGGTTTATGGCTAGGGTCAGATAGAGAGAGACCTGTGCTCTTTCTAATTGAAGGGAAGATGTTCTGGGGGGGGGGGCAGGAGGGGGGAGGGTGACCGGGAGGAGGAAGAGGATGTCAGCTGGGTATCCTTGATGGCTGAGCTAACTCTTGGCTCTGCACACCCGGTTTATGGCACGTGATTAGGCTTTGAGGAAAATTCTGTATTGTCTTTCAGAGTCAAAGCAAGTAATTTTGCTAGCCTTCCCGTTAGAGCGTAAATTCCTCAGGAGACCTAATTGCTTGTTACTGCTTTCTGTGTCCTTTGTAGATGGTACATGTTAAATGAATGTTGCTTAGGTCAATTAATGAAGAAAGTTGTTAAATTAATGAAAGAATGCTACTTGAGCCTCTCTCTTATTACCAGTTGCTCATTGTTCGGCTTTCAGAAAATGAACCCATAACCACCAACAACCAGAGACAATGGATTTTCCAGTTAGATTAAAAATAACGAGAGGATTAAGCTGCTACATTTTGAACCAGGAGTATAAATATGGGAATCACTTCTAAGAGCAAAGAAACAAAGTCAGCGCTTATAGTCCCAGTGACGACTGCCGTTGTCATAGATTTTGCCGGAAGTCGTTCCTCCCCGGCCGGCTGAGTTTGGGTGCCAAGTGGTTACTGTCAATTATTTGAGTGATTATGGTTTTTAAAGTGTGGGGAGGTTGTTAAAAGAGGGTTTTTTGGATTTTTGTTTTTGTTTTGGAAAAAAAAACCAACTCTCTGGGAAGCACTAATTTAAACTCCCCTGTGCTGTCTTCCAAAAATTTCCAAAGAAGTATTTCTTGTTTTCAACACGGCGCTCTAACGCTTGCAGGAGGGCGTCCTGGTGGCTTAGTATTAGCACTGAGATTTCTGCAGTGACTTCAGTAGTCCATAGTTTGCAGTTTAATTTTGTTGGGAGACTTAGGGAGCGCCTGCTTTTTCCAGAAAGACTATTATTTATAAATAAGTGGTTTTTTTCTTTTTTAGCTGCACATCACTAAATTTTGAGTTACACAGTCAGCTCTCGACATGTGGCCTGCCTGTGGGGCTTTGTGCCTTGAAAATGGCGCCCTCTAACTCTTCTCCAGGAAAAGTCTGTAGGAAAAAAGATGCCACCATTAAAGAGGGGCGTGGCCACCTTCATTTTGCTGATGGGGGAGTAGTTCCTGAAATGGTAGCACACAGTGTAAGTCCTAATGCAGTGTAAATTCCTTGAGTTAGGGCCTGACTCTGTGAACTTGACTTAAAATTGGTTGACCTGGTTTCTTATTAGAATTTGGACTAATTTCTTCATTTCTGAAGCACCTGTTATTGGAAAAATTAGCACAGAATTATATAGAATAGGAAAGGGAATTTTCAGGACCGTGTGTATGTAAGTTGTGGGTTAAAAGTAATTTACCTAATATGTAGATTCAGAATGTTTTCACTGTCTTCTGTGGCTTTTTTCCCCCCAGTTACCTATTTTATTTTTTATTGAGATAAAAAATCACACAAAATTCACCATCTTAACCATTCTAAAGTGTGCCAATAAGTGATTTTTAGTATAGTCACAGTGTTGTGTAACCATAACCATTGTGTAATGCCTGAACATTCTTATCACCCCAGGAAGAGACCCCATACCCCCTCTTTCCCCACCCCTGCTGCCTCTGGCAGCCCCTAATCTACCTTCTGTCTTCATGGTTGTATGTGTCCTGGACATTTCATATAAACGGAGTCTTACGGTATGTGTCCTTTGTGTCTGGCTTCTTTCACGTAGCACAATGTTGTCAAGGTTCATCTGTGTGGTAGCACGTGTCAGGGCTTCATTCCTTTTTATGACTTTGAATAATGTTCTATTGTATGGGTACTAAACACTGTGTTTGTCCACTCGTCAGTTGACGGGCATATGGGTTGTTTCCGCCTGTTGGCTGCTCTGAATAATGTTGCTGTGAACATTCAGGCATAATTTTTGAATGGATGTATGTTTTCAGCTCGCTTGGGCAGATACCTCACAGTGGAACTGCTACGTCATATGTTAATTCCATGGTTAACTTTTTCGAGGATCTGCCAAACCATTTTCCACGGTGGCTGCACCATTTTCCATTCCCACCAGCAGGGTCTAAAGCTTCGAGTTTCTCCACATCCTCTCCAACACTTGTTATTTTCTGTGTGTGTGTGTGTGTGTGTGTGTGTGTGTGTGTGTGTGTGTTTAAAGCATTTCCAGTGGGCACGAGGTGGTATCTGACTACGGCTTGGGTTTGCTTTTCCCTTTTCAGAGTGTTTTGATAGCCTTAATGTGACCCAAAGCTCCCCACCTTTCTTCTGGCCTTTTAGCCTTTCCCACTCTCCCCTCTTGTGTCCTCCCGCTCCCTGCCTGACCAGGAAAAGTTAGGTAAGACACCTTAGTTCTTTTTGGTCTCACGTGGCTCTTTCCTGTTTCCCCCATCTGATCACTTTGAATCATTTTAACACTGACGTTGAAAATAGAAGTTATTCAACAGTTTTTACTGGGTCAGCCAGCTAAGTGCCCTAGGGTCCCCATTCAGGCTGCCCACAGTGTAGTTTGCATAAGCACCATTTAGAAAGTGAAAGAAGGGGCTTCTGTGTGGCTCTTGATTTTGGCTCATGGTTCTCATGATCCTGGGGATTGTGAGATCAAGCCCTGCATGGGGCCCCACACTCTCAGCTTGGGATTCTCTTTCACCTTTTCTCTCTGACCCTCTGATGCTCAAAGGCACACACACTCTCTCTCTCAACAAAAATAAAATTTAAAAAACACTTAAAAAATAAAAATCTTAAAAAATTAAAAATTTAAAAAAAGTGAAAGTAGATTTGGGTAGTGTCTATTAGATTTTCTTTAGCTGTCCCTTAAATTTAACCTAATAGTGAGCAGGAGGAGTTGAGAGGAATTAAAAGTAGAAGACAGTGATAAAATAATAGTGATTTTTGTCTTCCTCTCAAATATGATATGCTTAAGAGGCACAGATGTGAATCATATAATGAGTCATAAGGCATGTGTATGTGTGTATAACCAATTTATAAGAAATGATTTGACATTTAAAAGCTTTTAGTTTAGTCCTTTGTGGTAAGGTTCAAGTTCTTTTGTTTTATTCTGTAATTTTTTAAAGTTTTTTTATTTTGAGAGAAAGAGAGAGACAGAGAGAGAGAGAGAGAGAGAGAGAGGCAGAGGCAGAGAGAGAGGGAGAGAGAGAATCCCAAGCAGGCTCTGCACTACCTGGCTAGAGTCTGATGCTGGGCTCGAACTCACAAACATTGAGGTCATGACATGAGCTGAAACCAACTGAAAACCAAAAGTTGACCCCTTAGCTGCCTGAGCCACCCAGGCACCCAAAACATTTTTTAAACAGTTGGAGGAAACCTGGCAAACACTGCCTCAGCCGGGTGATCAAGGTCAGTGTCAGCAGTGATGGTGACTCCCGTTGAGGCAGCCGTGAGATGGTGGGATGACAAGACCACTTTTTCCCTGTGGTCTTCCTCCCCCCAAACTATCATAACCCCAATATAATCCTGAGAAAAGCACCCACCAAATCTCGAAAGAGGGACATTTTACTAAATATCTGACCGACACTCCTTCAAGCCATCGTGGTCATCAGAAACACGGGACCCCCCGGGGCGCCTGGGGGGCTCAGTCGGTTAAGTGTCCAACTTCGACTCAGGTCATGATCTCAGAGTTCGTGGGTTCAGCCCCACATCGGGCTCTGTGCTGACAGCTCCGAGCCTGGAGCCTGCTTCCGGTTCTGTGTCTCCCCGTCTCTCTGACCTTTCCCTGCTCAAACTCTGTCTCTCTCTCTCAAAAATAAACAAACATTAAAAAAAAAAAAAAAAAAGGGAAGCCTGAGAAACCATCACAGCCAAGAGGTACTTCGGAAGACGTGACGAGTAATGTACTATGGCATCTTGCATAGGGGCCTCGAAAAGAACAGGGACATTAGATAAAAACTAAGGAAATCTGAAAAGAGTATGGATTGTAGTAATACTAAACATAACATCCTTATAGGGGAAACTGAGTGTAGGATATATGGAAATTATGCGGACTACATTTTTCCTATAAATCTAAAACTGTTCTCCCCAAATAGTTGCTTGTAAAAAGATTACCAAAAAAACACACAAAGCAGTTGGAAGTGTTTTTCTTTAGTCAAAATGTGACCCCGCTATATAATTATGGTTTTTACGGTATCCTTGAAAAGCAGGGGTGGCCGAACCGTGGCCCAAGGGGCAAACCCCAGCCTGCAACCCTCTCTCCGTATAACCCTCCAGCTAAGGATGGTTTTTACATCGTTAGAGGGTTGGAAACAAAGAAGGAGATGTGTCAGAGATGGTCAGTGGGCCACAAAGCTTAAAATGCTTTGGCCCTTTTACAGAAAGGTCCTGCCAACCTCAGATATATGGTGAGATGGTAACGTCTCTAATATACTTTATATACGCATTTAGAAGAAATAATGATCTGCCATAAGATGGCGTGTGTGCCAGTCATCCTGGATCGTTCATTTCGGTCACAAGGAACGCAGGCCCTACGCGCTGTGTAGTATAGTGATGTGTCAGACGCGGACGCTGACTTGAGTATGAGGAGTCTTCTTGATTTTCATACTACTTTTAACAAAACGCAGCCTGTCACATAAAGCTTTCCAAACCTGTTCTTCTCTGAAGTGGCTGGAATTGTATGTAGGGACCTGAGAAAAACAGGCAAAAATGAACTTCTGGAGTTTCCCCAGCGGCTTACGGTTTAGAGTCGGAAGGATAAACATAGTGACCCATGTTGAGTTGGAAACACTGACTTCCCTGCGGAAGATCCAGGGTGATGCTCGAGCAGAGAGTAAGTCCATGTATGACCTTTGTCAAGCGGGTGCCTGTCACAGCCGACGGTGTTCCAGAGATGCCGTGGAAGGCTAAGAAGGGATTACCCTGGGCTCTTAGCCCTGATGCCAGTAGAGAAATGATCGTTCTGAGGGGCCCGTGGGGAGCAGCACCGCCAATGAAGCCCGCTGGGAGGTCGGGCAGTTGTGGGCCAACGGCTGAGCTTTGGACGTTTAACCCACTGAGCTACCCAGGCGCTGCTGCGGCTGAGCTTTGGGACCCGGTCTTTCACCCCTGCACCACTAGAGGAGTTGAGGTGGTCCCGGCAGAGAATTTGAACAGAGGTGTACATTTACCTTACTTGGGTCTCAGTGGCGGTGGAAGTAGAAAATATAAAGACATGTGTCGGTTATCTTTTTTTTTTTTCTTTCGGAGAGGAAATGTTGTCACAAGTAGCCCAGGCTCTACGCACTGTGTAGTATAACGATGCGTCACACACGGACGTGCTGTGCTGTCAGCACAGAGCCTGACTCAGGGCTTGATCCCATGAATCGTGAGATTGTGACCTGAGCCGTAATCAAGAGTCAGATGCTTAACCTCCTGAGCCACCAGGCGCCCTATATACTATCTTGATCACTATCATAGCCACTGCCTTTTAGCTAAAAAGTACCCCTGGCATTTCTGTAAAAACGGGTGTGTCGGGATTTGGCAGGCAGAAAGCTTTGCTGCGGCGTGACTGTTGCTGCTTCTGTGCGTGCTGCTCTGTTCCGAGGGTGGCCCGGGTCGTGTCGTGGTCCCCAGCTCTGATCTTGAGCGCCGACAGCTGTGGTAAGCACTGATGTATAGAGCTCTGTGCTCTGAGCTCCTGATTAAGATCTGTCTTCGTGTTGTGTACTTTACTGACATCGCTCCATTTCATGAGAAGGTAACTTTACTACGTGGCACTGATCCTCAGTAAAGTTTAAAGCTTGGTACACAGCGTTTAACCGCAAGAGATTGGAAGAGTATGCCGTTTCATGTAGTGTAAAGCTGTATCGTGCAGTTTCCCCAGTGGTATGGGTTTTCACAGAGTTAATTTCAATGCCAGTCTTTTTTTTTTTTTTTAAACCCTAACAGTGACTGAATGTATTGGATCCACGTTGTCCGTGGTGTCCCCGGGCTGTCGGTTCATCGGCTGATAGGTGTGGGCTTGTTCCTTTCTGGCTGGTCAGTCGTTCTGTCCATGCTGTGTGTTCCTTCCTTTTTTGCTGACGGTCAGGGTGCCTGAACTTGCCAGGGGTTTCTCGCCTTGTTTACTTTCTCTCCTTGCTTACTTTCACCCCTCATCGCCTCCCCTCCCCCACTTTCTGCGAAGTGGCCCAGCTCATGCCGTTTCCCGTAGGACCGTATGACTATCAACCGGTGTTTGACTTGGCTGAACATGAATGCCTGGTTTGCTGTTGCAGATCCAGACTCCAGGGCTGACTTGGTTGTCTGATACTCTGTCCGCATCCCCCACCAGAGGGATGCCTTTCGAGGTATATAGATGCATTCTTTAGAGATTTCCTAACGTCTCATATGTAAGGAGCATCTGTGTGTCTGCATTACTAATGTTCTCATAAAATTGATTTCAAGTCCGTTGAGGATGGAGACCCACTTTGCACTTACACTGTTCCTTTGTGCTGTCTGCATGCACTGCCGGCCCCCACGGGGCACTTAAGAACTGGAGAGCCCCACACCCAGATATATGAAATGTAAGTATTTGAAGGACCTTTGCCCTCTTCCAGCGGCTTCCGTTATCTGTCCCCAGCCTACCCTTGCTGACTTGACCCCCTAGTCACTTGCTCATTCATTTATTCGACCCTTCGTCAAAGACTTGTTAAAAACACTATATGCCTAACATATGTCTTGGGGACACGGCATTGAAGGGAATAGGCGAGGTCTCTACTTGCGTGGATTTTATATTCTAGTTTAGGGAAGAGAAATGATAAAGGCAGTAGTGAATGTTGTTTTAATGATAACGAACAAGGCGACATAGTAAATGGTGTCCGTGGGAGCTACGGTGAGTGGAGCGGTGAGGAAAGGCACCTCTGAGGAGTGACGTTTAACGGAGACGTCAGGATAAGAAAGAGCCATCCCTGCAAAGGTCTGCGAGAAAGTCGTCCAGGCAGGGGGGAAGGCCCAGGGCTGTGTGGTAGCTGCTAGCAGAGTGCGGCTACTTAAATTAATCAACATTAAATAAAGTTAAAACTCTGCTGTCTCAGTCTCACTAGCCACAGGTTAAGTGCCAAGAGCCACATGTGCAGGTCTAGGATGTTTCCATCAGCGCAGAACATTCTCCTGGGCCGTGCCTGTCCTGAAGAGCGAAGGAGGTTGGTGCATTCAAGGAGCTGAATGGGAGCCTGTGTGACTGCGGTGTAGAGACACAGAGGGACAAAGGTCTTGTGAGAATGAGGCAGAGAGGTGAAACAGGGTCCTGTCAGGTATGCCTTGTAGACCGTTGATGTTTTAAGGGAATGTGGGAGCCATGGAGGAGTTTGAAGTTGAATGGAGGCGGGTGTGCAAGTGTGTGTTTCCCTCTTTCCATAGAGTAGACATTTCTTTGTAAGACCTCATCCATTCTTAAAGAGAGGTCACTGCTCTGTGGAGAGGAAGTAGTAGATGTTACTGCAATGAGATGCTCCCCGTGAGAGACCATTAGATCTTGGCTCTGGCGGTGGAGAGCAGTGAATGGAGTGGGATTTTTTTTTAGGTAAGAGTGAAAGAATTGCTCATGCGTTGGCTCTGTGAGGCCTGGGGCAAGGAGAGGAACGAAGGATTTGCTGGTCACTGATGGAGAAAGGCCGGGGCTGGGACCCAGCGGTTGGGTCAGTCATCTAGAGTTGTTTCAGCTTGTAGGTCTGAGAGGCTAAGACATACACGTGGAGATATTTAATAGGCAGCCGGATATAGTCTGGAGTTTGAGAGACAGCTCAGAGCTTGAGATAGTAATTTGCGTGTAGATAGATAGGATTTTTAAATGGTGGGATGGCAGAAGGCCCCTGGGAGAGAAGGAAAAGAAGAGGTCCCAGGACTAAGGACAGGCCTGAGGCTCAGGACAGGTGGTTTTTTGTTTGTAAAACTTCAATCCAGCTGAGATCGATGGTTTATTTATTCTCATTGGAACATCCCTTACACTTTGCACCATGTGAAAGATGCTGAGGATGAAGATGACGGTCATAATGATGACTGTCCCTGGAGCCTTCTTCACATATGTCATCTTGGGCGCCATGAGGGTATGTACTGTGTCTGTCTTGCTCACTGCTGTATCTCAATGTCTAGTTCTGTGGGAGCTCTTAATAAATATTTGTTGAATAAATGAAACCTTTGATAGGTACCACGACTGCCCCTATTTTAAGGAAGCTGGGGCTTAAAAGGTTAAGGGCCTTGTCTCAGGCACAAGGCTGTTACACAGTGGTGACAACGCATTCGTGTCTCTCTGACTCCAGAGCTCTGCATTCAACTAAGGTCTGCCTCTGACAGCTGCTGAGAAGAGCCCTTGGCCTCCTGTTTGAGGTTGGAAGTCATGACCAGCACGTAGCGAAGTTTCAACTCATGGAGCTTCCCTAACAACCTAGCCACACGCAGCCTGTCAATGCCTTGAACCTTACAGCACTTGTTTTTTTGCATCTGTATTAAACCTAATTGTGCACCATGTTTTTACCAGTCAAACTGAACTATTAGTTTTTCAGACTTTATTTTTTATTTTCCCGAACAAGTTGGTGGGCTCTATTTGGTTACATCCTGTACACTGTTGTTTATTCAGGTACCTCCCCTACACAATGTCTTGTGCGTATTTGGTACTCAAGTAAACCTGAGTTGATTCTGTCACTTCCGCCTTATTCCATCGCTTTGAGTTCCTTCAGATGCCATATGCTATAAATCCTCTTTATCCTTGCCGTTGGTTCTAAAAACGCTTTGACCTTGTACCACAACCATCTCCCAATCCAGGCTTCTCTGGAATTATTGTTTTCCCAAGGGTTCCCTATGCTACCCTCACCCCTCCAGGTGAACTGATTAGTAGGAATAGAGAATTTTCAAAGCGTAAAGCTGAATCCCAACTCTTCCAGATTCTTTTCTAGAGCTCTCTCTTTCAATGTTGTAAACCCTGGTGAGTGATCCATTGTCTGAGAATACTTTGCTTTCACCAGGAGTGTGTACATTACAGACCTGATTAAAGTTGTTTTTTTACTTTGACTCTTGTGGTTGAGCGTAAGTATTGGGGGGAAATCATCTTTTTCTGTAAATTGCTATGATACAGCTTGCTTTGCACTGCTTAGATTTGGAGTCAAGCTCTAACCGTCGTAAATGGGAAGTGATAGAAACTGAGAGGGAGTGTGGTGTATTTTTGTTTGATTTACTTACGCCATGAAACTTACCTGCAAGAATACAGCCATCATGAAAACGATGGTGTTGTAGGATTCCTATAACTTGTCGATTCTTTAACCCCGGCACCAGTTGCTGCACCTTTTTTGGTCTTTACGATAGCTAAACAATATATCGTGTCTCTGCTTCTGTTTGGGAATCTCCGTATTCTTACATTTCTACTTTTGACTTGGTTTGAGATCCAAGTTTGTGAATTTTAATTAAATGCTTAGATTATGCATGGGAAAAATCTTTTGTTCCTGTGTTGCCATGAGCAACAGTTGTTAAAGTTAACCTTCTCCTTTTTAAAGAAATGTAGACAAATAAATACATGAATTTTAACAGGTTAAGAAATGGTCATCTTTTAGTGTTGTAACTGTTCTACTTATAAAACAAATCATTCCTATGACCATGATTATCATGGAGAAGGGAAGAATGCAGTAGAAGTGAATAATTATCCGACACATTGACAAAACATTCCTAAAATACTATTCAAATGAGGACAGACTTTACGGGCTGCAGCGAGTCACCCAGCATTGAGTCCTTTTAGTCCTGACTGCGTTTACTGTTGCGGCTGAAAAGAAGCTGTGTGCAGTGGTTTGCATAGAAACACCATGACTTATCTGAAATTTCCCAACTTTTTTCTTTTTTTAAAAACCTTGCCTTGCGCTCCCCCCCCCCCCCCCACTTTATCTCCCTCTTAAAGACTTCTTTTGTCCTGACAGTATTTGTTTCCTTGCTTTCCACCCTCCTTCGGTCTAAACCTTACTGACTCCTGGTGATTGCTTAGGCTTGCTGTTTGATTCTGTTGTGTGGTTTTTGATTATGCTCCTTTGTGCTGTTTAAACTGGCCGTGTTTACCTAAATTAGTGGTGGCTGTCAAGGGCTCAGGTTGGCCCATTTGAATGAAAATCGAGAGAGCTTTGCTGGACGGATTTCCCTGAGCTTGTTCTCCGGAAGGGCGCTAGGAATTTGGCCGCACTAGGAAGCCGGCTCCCCGGTCCCAGGCCGGAGGGCTGGGAATGGCCGGGTTAGGGACTTCTAGTGATAATGTCATTAATTCTCCCTCGGAGAATCCAGGCCTCTGGGAAGAGACGCCCTTGGCCCTCTTGCTTTTGGGCCCCTGCCCAGCCCGCTCCAGTGAACGGTCTCTGAAGCGCCAATCCTTTCCACGGCTTGCAGGGAGAAAACAACCTTCTTCTTCAAGGTTTCGGCGCCTCCGTCGGAGTCCCCACCTCGAGGAAGGGGTGTTGGCTCTTCCTCCCATCAGCGTCTCTGCAGCCGCGTGCTTTGTATGTTGGGAAACGGCGATTTCTACCTCAAACAGAAGTCTTATTTTTTAATTCTCAAAATGTCAATTGGGTTTTTGCTTTTTAATTTTTGGTTGAGATACCAGTTTTAAAAGCAGAGTGTTAGCATGCCAACTGTCAAATACATTCCGGAATTTAAAATGAGTGTGCGGAATTTGGGCAGTACTCCCCCAGCCCCTGCCTCTCGTAGGCGAAGTTCATTTCCGTCCCATCTTGTCAGTTCTCGCTCCAAGGGAGTCTTCAACTCCTTTGTTCTGATGGTCATCCGCAGTGATAATTGTAGAGTTCTTAAGCAATCTGTCCAAAGAGCTTGACTTTGTTTATTGATGGGTTTTTAAAGAAAGTCACAGTGGAAATGGAAATCATCTAGACATCTGGTTTAATCAAGATATCAGAGGTGATGTCACAGCCCTGGAGATGAAAAGGTACCTTTGCAAGTACAGAAGGGATGTTTTTACTGCTTTAAGATGAACTCCTAAGTTATTTAATAATTTCAGGATTAGAAAACCAGGTAAGCTGGCTTTCCTTTTGTGGCCTTGAGGAGGAAAATGAAGAATCACTTAGTTGGAAAACCAGTTATTTTAGAATTTTTAAGATCATGAGGTCAACTGTTTGAAGAAGGGTGTGTGTGTGCGCGCGCGCTTGTGTGTGCGTGCGTATACATTTTATTGAAAAACACCTTTATTCATGTTGAACATCATGGCACATAGAAATGAAAACCTGTGAACTGACAAAGACAGATGGGTGCTGAGATACAAAACATCTCTCTGCTGTGGTTCTAAGTTGAAGCGCTCACCTCCACACCCCTGCCTTCTGATACTAGTCTACTGGAATGGTTTTGAGCAAGGAAAGCTTTATTGGCAGCTACTTCTGGGGAGGAGGACTGCAATTGGGATAAAACCTTGCCTTTTCTGTCATCACTTCTGGGCCCCATTTATTATTATGTACACACCTTACCGCTTATTGAAACAAAACTTTACCGAGAAGAAAAAGCTCAAGTATTTTTTAACTAAAGAGTGTTCGTCAAAATCATAATTCCATAAATTTCCATTCATATTTAATATTGTATCATTTTTACCTTGTCCGAATTTACAGTAAGTGCTCTGATATAAGACGGATGGAATAAATAAACACACGCGTTAATTTACTAATGTAACTTTCTGTTCTTAAAACTAACATTGTGGAGGGAAACAATGACATTGCTGATCTGTGTAATTTTTGCTGATGATTGTTTCCCAAAGACAGAGAACAATGTCTAAGACCCGTCGGTTGTCTGTGGAGAGAACATTTCTAATATCTACGTATTTTAGTTTTGCCAGGTAAAATAGTTTCAGTATTATACAGTTGTGTGGTTTTGTTAAAGAATTAGTTTAAAAACTGTTGCATTTTATGCAGTGAGTATCATCTACACGGAAGCAGCCCTCTTGTTGAGTGGGGACAGTGGACACACTGGCCTAGAGGTCAGATCCTGAACACAGCTGGATTTTCAATGGCCTGTGACCTAATCAAGGGCTTTACATTTTTAAGTGGTTGAAAAAAAATCAAAAGAAGACTTTCGTGACATGAAAATGATACAAAATCAAAACTTTTGTGTCCACAATTCAGCTTTGTTGGAACAGCCACACTCACTGTGTACATACTGTCTACTTTAAGACTCTAAAGGCAGAGGTGAGTAGGGAGACAGAGACTCCGTGCTCCCAAAGGCTAAATTTTCTATTATCAGCCCTTTTTAACAGTTTGCTCAGCCCTCAAATAAGATAATACTTAAAAAAAAGTGGTAATGCATTTCTTTGTGGAAAACTGTTGGTGACAGTGAGTCTTCTTGATAAATCATTTAACCTAATAATTTGACCTGACTGTAGCGTGTATACTAGATCTGTGCTGTGTGTGTACGCACACTTGTGTGTGTGTGTGTTTGTGTGTGCATGCTTTGTGTGTGTGTAAACCAACTCTCTGCTTCTCTTTGGTAACTTTTTCTTACTTGACTTGAATTTCATTTCGCTATGTTATGTTTTTATAAGCCACCATCAACTGTGCTCTTAGAATTGGTAATCTTAATAGCATTCCAATTATGTACGGAGGGCCTTTATGTGCCAGAAGCTTGGTAGGTGTGTTAAATATATTATCAGTTAATTATCATAGTTTTTAAAAAAAATCATCAGAAAGCACATAAAATTTACTATCTTAACCTTTTTTTTAAAGCATATGGTGTAGTAGTGTTAACAACATGCACAAACAACTTCAGAACCTTTTCATCTTGCAAAACAGAAATGATAAGCACCGAATAGCTCCTCTTGCCCCCTGCCCCGCCGCTGACGCCCACTGACTTAGATCTCATGGAAGTGGAATCATGGAGTACTGACCCTTCCATGACTGGTGTATTTCACTTAGCATAATGTCCTCGTGACTGGTGTTATTTTGCATCGCATAACGTCCTCAAGGTTCATTCATTCATGTCGCATGGGATAGGATTTCACTCTTTTCTAAGGCTGAGTAACATTCTGGCCCATGTATCCATTCATCTGGTGATGGACATCTAGGTTGCTTTCGTCTCTTGGCTATTATGAATGATGTTGTCATGAACACCACTGGGCACATATCTCTTTGAGATCTTGTTTTTAATTCTTTTGGCTATATACCCAGATGTGGGATTGCTGGGTCATGTAGTGATTCTATTTTTGTTTTTTTAAAGAATTTGCATTGTGTTTTCCGTAGGGGCTGCACCCCTGTACATTCTCACCAATAGTACAAAAGGGTTCTAATTTCATCACACCCTGGGGCACCTGGGTGACTCAGTTAAGCCTCTGACTCTTGGTTTCAGCTTAGGTCATGGTCTCGCATTTCTTGAGTTCAAGCCCCGCGTTGGGCTCTGTGCTGACAGAGCTCCCTCTGTCTCTTTTGAAACAAATAAATAAACTTAAAAAATTTTTTTTTTCACATCCTTACCAATGCTTGTTATTTGCAGTTTTTTGTTTGTTTTAATTTTTTTATAGTCGCTGTCCTCATGGGTGCGAGGCGGTGTCTCATCATAGCTTTGGTGCGCGTGTCCCAGTGACTACTGATGGCGAGCGTTTTTTCATATGTGTGTAGGCCATTTGTATATCTTCTTTGGAGAAATGTCTATTTGAGTCTTTTGCCCATTTTAAAAATGGGTCTTTTGTGTTCTTTTTGAGTTGAAGACGTTCTTTGTATATGTCAGATATTAACTCCTTATTCCATGTGGTTTGTAAATATTGTCTTCCAGTTGGTAGATTGCCTTTTTACTGTTGATTGTTTCCTTTGTTGTGCAGACTTCGGAAGTTTGATATAGTCCTGTGTGTCTCTTCGTGCTGTTGCCTGTGATTTTAGTGTTGTAACCAGCACATCATGGTCAAATCCAATATTGTGAATCTTTTCATCTATCTTTTCTTATATGAGTTTGAGTTTCAGGTCATATCTTTAATCTATTTTAAGTTCGTTTTTGTTAATGATGTAAGCTAAGGGTCCAAGTTCATTCTTTTGCATGTGGATGGATGTCCAATTTTCCCATCATCGTTTATTGAAGACACTACCCTTTTCTCAGTGCGTAGCCTTGGCACCCTTATTGATGATCCTTTGACCATAGACGCAAGGATTTATTTCTGGGCTTTGTTTACTGTTCCTTTGGTCTGTGTGTCTGTTTTTATACCAGCGCTTTGAGCAGGACAGGTAATATCTCCCTATAGATAAGAAAACAGGTTTCACCGGAAGGTAAGGAGCCAGAATTTGACCACCGGCTTTGAATTTATACAGTACACTAAGCTAGTTTGTCACTCTTCAGAAATCAAAAGGTCATTAGTACTTATCCAAAACAAGAGATATCTGAAGATATAATGTGTTTCACTTTTAGGAATGACTATAGGTGTATATAAGTGTATATGCATGTTTCCTGTCTCTCCTGCTAAAGTATAAATTCCCTGAAGGTTGGAATGAAGTTTTTGGTATGTCTCCCATACCAGACTAGAGGTTGGTATGCACCTATATGAGTGTGGCCTACGTTATATAGTAATGATCCGAGTGTTTACTGAGAGCTAGGCGCTCTTCTAGGCTCGCCACATGCCTTATCGCACTTAATTCTTACTAAAACACCTTGCGGTAGGTAGGTTCGCAGTCTTTAGTGTTAAGCTCGACTCCGTTTGCTGCTTTATTCATTTATATGGAAAATTCTATCACCTGCCCTATCTTTGCTCTCTCTCCTGGGCTCTGCAATTCCAGTTACTGTGGTTCGGTCTTTAGGGGCTAAGTGAAATCCTCTTCCCCTCCGAGTGAGACGTGGGAGATGCCCCGTTACGTTAGCAAGTCAGGATCAGTTAGCAGTTTTTCCCCTTTAAATTTTTCTCATCTTTTGAATAGGTAATTACATGTTACAAAATTGAAGAACAAAAAGACAGTGAAAAACCGTCCTCTTTTCCACCCTTCTTGGTGCCTTATTTCTCTCCCCAAAGGGAGACATCTATTACCAGCTTCTCGTATATTCTTTCAGAGGTTTGTTTTACGTGATCCTATAGGCGCACATGTGCGGTTCTCCATGTATCTTAGCTTTTCATTTTTTGATACCACTGTCCTGCTGTTTTACACCGTGCTTTCCTCCTAGTAGGTCTTAGAGCCTGTTCCATGCTGTTGCATATAACCTGCCTCTTTAGACTCTTATTTTGTGAGGGTACTGAGCCTTTTTGTTTTTGTTTTTTAATTTTTTAATGTTTTATTTATTTTTGAGAGAGAGAGAGAGACAGTGAGAGCAGGGGAGGGTCAGAGAGAGAGGGAGACACAGAATCCGAAGACAGGCTCCAGGCTCTGAGCTAGCTGTCAGCACAGAGCCCGTCGCGGGGCTCTAGCCCACCAACCATGAGATCATGACCTGAGCCGAATTTGGATGCTTAACCAACTGAGCTACCCAGGTGCCCCGTACTGAACCTTTTTGAACCATCGCTTCCTTGATGGACATTTAAGTTCCTTCTGGTTTTTGTTTACAGTGCTTTGCTGATACGAATGTGTTTATGTTTCTTTAATGCAAATGAATTTCCAGAAGCAAAAGGGCTGGGTCATCCGATTTGCATTTACAATTTTGGTAGGTTGCTCCAGCCTGCTGTCTGTGGGGGCTGTACCTGTTTCTACCCCTGGCAACTTTCTAATTGGTGATTTTCCCTCACACCATTGCCAAGCATATGTTTCAAAACATTTGGTATTTTTTACTGATAAGAGAGATTTAAATTAAAATGACAGTGAAATAGCATTTTCCACCTATCATGGGTGAGATAAAACATTTTGCCACTTACTTAAAAGCCATTTATTTGTCCTCTTCTGTGATCCAAACCTTTATACACACACACACACACACACACACACACACACACACACACACACACATATATTTTAAAGATTTTATTTTTAAGTAATCAACGTGGACCTTGAACTTAAAACCCTAAAATCAAGAGTCACATGCTCTACCTACTGAGCCAGCCAGGCACCCCAAGTCTTCATATTCTTTATTTTTGTTTGTTGGATCATTGCTATTACTGATTTGTGGACTTTATTTTATATTAGACAAATTGTGAAATCAGTGGGCAGAAATGGATTATTCAAGAAGTAGTGCTGGTCCAATAGACCATCCATATCAAAAAATCCAATTTGTAGTCCTCTTTCCCATAATTCCTCAGATTACGCTTTCCCATACCCAAAGTTTGTAGATTGATTAATGTGGAAAATCAACGTGGAAAAACAGGTTTTGATCTCCTAGGAAATTGTAGGTAGATAGGTGTCTGTGTGACTCAGTAGTGGGGATTAAGAAGTCCAGACTGTTTAGGAAAAGGTTCATAACATATGACTGCAGAAAAAACTTGACACACAAAGTTAAAAGACAAAAGGGGGGCAGTGTTACGTATAACCATAGAAAGTTAGTACTTTTTTTAAACATGTTTTTTAACATTTAGTTTTGAAAGAGAGGGAGACAGAGCATGAGTTGGGGAGGGGCAGAAGGGGGAGGGGACACAGAATCCGAAGCAGCTCCAGGCTCTGAGCTGTCAGCACGGAGTCCCACGCAGGGCTTGAGCTCATCGACTACAAGATCATGACCTGAACTGAAGTCGGATGCTCACCTGACTGAGCCACCCAGGCGCCCTGAAAGCTAGTATTCTAAATGAGTAAAGATCTATTATTCAATAAGTGAGAACATAGAAGAAAATGTGCCAAAAGGTAACAGCGAGTTCTCAGAAAAAGTAAACACTCATCAAAGAATGCATGGAGAAATCCTTAAAAAAGTTTTTTTAAAATGTTTATTTATTTTTAAGAGAGAGAGAGAGAGTATTTTTAAGAGAGAGAGAGAGAGAGAGCACAAGCAGGGGTGGGGCAGAGGGAGAGGGAGACACAGAATCCAAAGCAGTTCCAGCCTCTGAGCTGTCAATGCGGAGCCCAACATGGGGCTTGAATCCACAAACTGTGAGATCATGACCTGAGCTGAAGTCAGATGCTCAACCAGCTGAGCCACCCAGGTGCCCCCATGTATGGAGAAATCCTGATTTCACCAGTAATAAGGGAAGCACAGAGTAAAACTCCCAATGAACTACCGTCTCATTTTCATCAGATTTACTAAAATCAATAAGCCTGATAACGTCAAGAATGGAGAGGATGTGGGGCTATAGGAACTTTTATCACTGCTGATAAAATGGGAGCCGGGGCACCTGGTGGCTCAGTCGGTTGAACATCCGACTTCAGCTCAGGGCATGATCTCACAGTCCATGAGTTCGAGCCCAGGGTTGGGTTCTGCACTGACAGCTCGGAGTCTGGGACCTGCTTCAGATTCTGTGTCTCCCTCTCTCTCTGCTCCTTCTTTCCTCTCGCTCTCTCTCTAGTAAACGTTAAAAAAAAAATGTGAGCCGATAATATCACTAAGGAGAGTAACTGACAATGTGTGTCTGCTTAAACATTTGTATTCCTGAAAGTCCAGGGTTCCTTCCATTTGTATGCCCTCGGGGACTCTCGCACGTGAGTACAAGCAAGTTTGTTGTAGTGGAATTTGAAAAAGCAGAAAGTTGGCAACAATCCAAATGTTCGTCAATAGGGGATTGTAATAAACAAGTTTTATGGTTTAGTTATATAATAGCATGCTATACAGCAGTTAAAATAAATGAGCTAGAATCTTCTCATGTATATCAACATAGATAAATCTTGATGACAGTGTTTAGAGAAAAAAGCAAGTTTCAGAAGTAGATATATATGTGTGTGTATATATATATGTGTGTATATATATATCATTTGTGTAAATTTTTTAAAAAACTCACCAAACTAGAGTTTATATATAGCATTTGTGGATACATATGTATGTGGTCAAGATGTAAAGACAGAAATGATCCACCCTGACATTAGGGTAGTAATCGCCTCTGCGGAGGGAGGGGTGTGTGGGGGTCTGTCCTCAAAGATACTCAGATTCTTTATATGTTTAAATCTGAAGGCAAGAATGGCAACATTTTGTTCCTTAAATCTTGGTGTTGTACACCTAGATGTTCATTCATCTCTGTATTTTTTTATATTCTTTAAATATACATTGTGAATTTTTCCACACGCCTTTTCACTGCGTAGAGATAGTTTGTGCGTTAAGCTAATAATATAGTGACTTTTATTAATAATTTAATGAATTTTATTCATTAATTTTGAATTTTGATGTGATGCCCACACCATCATTTTGAAAGTCTGTTGCCGGATTGTGTTTTCTAACACTTTATTCAGGATTTGTACATTAATATTCATGAGAGTCGTCTTGTTTTTTTTCTTCCTCTCTTTCGATGCTCCCTTTATTCGATTTTGGTTTCAATGTTAGGCTGACTTCCTAAAAAGAATATGGAGGCTTCCATTCTTTTCCCGGGAGCAGTTCAGGTGGCCTCAGAATCGTGCGTTCCCTGCGGTGTGGTAGAGGTCACATTTGTGACTTCCTGTGATGCATTCGCTCGCCTACTTCTCCTGAAGGGTTAATTCTTGGTTAACTGTTCTAATATCTGAAAGGCTGATTAGGTGTTTGTCCCTGTCTTCAAGATCAGTTCTGTATTTATATTTTCCTGGAAAATCATCAGTGTTCCACATTTATTGGACAAGATAATTCCTTAATGTTCTTTTCTCTTCTACTACATCTATAGTGGTTTTCCTGTTCTCGTTTATTTCTTCGTGTATTTGCGCTTTTTCATTTCCCCCTCGTTTAGGTTAGCTAATTGCTCAGCTGTTTGGGGAGTCCTTCTTCAAGTAACCAGCTGTTGAATTTATTCTTATTAACTACTCGTTTTCTAATCTAATAAAAGCACTTCTTGCTTTTATCTTTATTCATTCCTTCCTTTTGCTTTGTTTTTCATTTTTTTGGTGATTTCTTGAGATTGCTTAATTTATTCTTATTAGTATTTATCAGTATTAGTTAAAGCTATGGATGTTCTCTGGATCTGAGGGGGCTCAGAGCTCACTACCCCCAAGTATGGCACGTCCCGAGTCCTGTTCCTCAGCCGTTTTCCGCTCCTCATCCGACCTAGTGTAAACGTACACTGGGGGTGAGCGCCTCTTTGGCTCTTCATTTTCTTAGCAAGGCTCCCATGTCCCATAAAACACGCTACATGCACTTCTGTGTTGCTCTTCTGTTAGTCTGTCTCTGTCAATTTATTTTTTTAATGTTTGTTTATTTTTGACACAGAGAGACAGAGACAGAGACAGAGTGTGAGCAGGGGAGGGGCAGAGAGAGAGACACACACACACACAGAATTTGAAGCAGGCTCCAGGCTCTGAGCTGTCAGCACAGAGCCTGACGCGGGGCTTGAACTCAGGAACTGCAAGACCATGACCTGAGCCAAAGTCGGACGCTTAACCCATTGAGCCATCCAGGCACCCCTGTCTTTGTCAATTTGATTTTTAGACCCAGCCAGGGACCTTAAGAGAGTCCAGGAAAACTTTATCCTGCTTTAGTTGTATCAGAGCTTCTGAGATGTTATGATTTCGTCTATTGTACGCTTATCCATCGATACTCAGTTTCGAATTCCTCTTTATGTCAAAATTTAGAATCTCTGTTAACTCAGACTTTCTCCAGAGAAGCATAGAAATGACTAACATGCTAGAGTTTTCTTATGTGTCGTGTAGCCAAAGAGACGATCCCAAGTGCAGGAAGTGTCCCCAGGGCTGCGTACCTGCCAGGGGTTAGGAGGTGACATGGGGCTATCAGGGCTCCTTTTAATGTGTGGGGGGCCTTGCAGGGGGGGTAAGGCTGGTATAGAATTGCTGCTGTTTCTTTCAGTTGTCTTCACTCCTCTGACGGCTCAGGGCTGGAGGCTCTTACAGAACAAGGTGTTTTCCTCGGAACAAGGTGCAGGTGCGCTTAAGTTTGCCAGTTCTGTTTTCAAAGGACTCCCGTTCAGGGGCACCCTGGGACCTGCCTTCATAGGCCGAATTCGGGTTATCTGGCAAAGGGTTTTAGCTCTATCTAGGTGCTCCCTGACAGCTGTCCTGGTTTGGTGTTGTAGCCGTGATTGTCTATAAAGCACTATTTTCAGAAGTATAAAATTTTAAGTAAGTTTGTTGTCATTTTATAAAAATGAATGCTAAAAAATTGGAATATGCTACCACCATGAGTGAAAAAATATGGTGACTCCTTCTCTGATCAAATGGTTATTTGACTTAAGGTAGCTTTCTTTACATTCAGTTGGGAAAGAAAATTAAAATAAAAAATATTTATGTTGGTTTCGTATCATACAATATTAGGTCTAAAATGTCATGATATTGTCTAGTTCCTCGCTCCCTCCCACCCCCACATAACGTTAGGCCTATGGAACACTTTTCATACTCAGCTTAGTACGCTTTTTTAGGAAGTTTTAAAATACCGAGTAGAAGATTCGGTGTACTTCTTGTTCGAAGTGCCTCCTGTCTGCAGGTGCCGCAGTGTTCCAGGAGGATTCATGCTCCTTCTCGTGTTCTTCCCTCCAAGTTAGAGGAGAGGAGTAACCTCCCACCTTCTCAGCCGTGCTCGACGGAAAGGCCTTTGAGACTTGGGTCATGACCGCTCATGGGAAGTGTTGGCGTCGGTCACGTCCAGGGCTGGACCAGGGTGAGGCCAGCGCCTCCCAAGGCGAGGCCGAGGACCAGGACCGAAGGAACCACTCTCCCTGTGCTGGTGCAGGTTTGGGGTCAGCAGTTGCAAGGTGTGATGCCGAGAGGGAGGGCCTCCTCACCTTTAGTGCCCTAGGACGGCCCTGGCTTGCCCCTGCCTGGTCCCAGCCCTGACTGGTTCTTCCACCTGTCCATCTTGCCTACTTCTGTGGAGACCATCTCTGTGAGCCTGTTTGTCCTCTGAGTAACTGAGATGCCGCCATCTTGTCCACTGAGGTACCCAGGTAACTTCTGTCCACTGCTGACCAGAACCAGGTGAGAACCGGTTCTGGCTCTGGATTGGTGTGAGAGAGGATGCTGGTGCTGCTCTTCCCGGATTATACGTTCTAGAGTGAAGTCTGCTACTGGTGGCCTGTTCTCAGCTGAGTCCTGCAGGCCCCTGTCACGGCAGAGAAGGCCGGCAGATGCCCTGACTGACCCGTGTTCTTTCCAGCCCGGCAGGCATCATGGTGTTCCTCGCAAGAGGACTTGGTGGAAGACACATGATGTCTTCCTGTCCTCTCATCATTTTCAAGGCTACTAGAACTAGAGGTTTCCTAGGAGTAGCAGAGGAGCTATTGTAGATGAAATGGGAGCGATTTCCTTAGAACTTTCCAGGATTTATATATGACTGTATTTTCAGGCCGAACAATAGATTCGCTTTTTATTTTTAATTTTTTTAAAGTTTATTTATTTTTGAGAGAGAGAGCAAATGAGCGCCAGCTGGGGAGGGGCAGAGAGAGAGGGAGACAAAGAAGCCAAAACAGGTTCCAGGCTCTGAGCTGTCAGCATGGAGTCTGACCCACAGCTCGAACCCACAAACCACGGGACCATGACCTGAGCTGGATGATCAACCGACTGGGCCACCCAGGCGCCCTGGGATAGATTAGATTTGACATCAAACCACCTGGTTGAGCGAATAGGGAGAATAATTTGGAAAGTCTCTAAGGCCTATGTATGCTCACCCTAGTTTACTTTTACTTAACATGTGGGAATGGGGAGATAATTTGGAAAAGGAAGCAGAATGCTGTACCAAAACTCTGTTATTTACTACACTCTGAGATTAGTTGCATTTTGAATCAGGTGCAGGGATGAGTGTGTGTGTATATTCGGTCTATCAGGTATTTATTGCCGTGTAACAAGCAACCTCTACATTTAGTGGCTCAGGGGGTGCGTTCAAGTAGTTACATGACTCCCAGGCTCACTGCACGTCGGACTTCCTTCGGAGCCGAGTGAGGTCTCCACTGCCCACTCTCCCCACTTGGAATTCTCCTATTCCTCTTCCTTGTAATCCATGTCCTGCGGATTCGTTGGGAGATACTTGCGGTTTTCCGTCTCTTTAAATACACCTGTTAATTCTTCATTCCGTCTCAGATGCTTGGTGTTTGGCTCTTGTGGGAATCCTACCCCTTTTGTTGAGGACCGGGTCGGGAATGGGCGCGTGACTGGTTCTGGCCAGTGCAAGGTCAGGGGCAGTCCGCTGGAGGTTGGGGCTAGGCTGGGAGGGAAGACGTGGTTGGGCTTGTTCTTCTCCGTCGTGTTTTGCCTGGAGCTGTGGTGTCGTCTTGCTGCCAGCAGACGGGGGTTGGGACGGACAGCGGCAAGGTCCTTACACTGCGGCACGGAAGCGGTGAGCCCTGGAGTGTCCCCTCTCGTCGTGGCAGGTGGAATAAACGATTTTCCTCTGGTTTGCACCAGCTGTAGAGCCAAAGCTTTTATTTGCAGCCAGAAACTTCCGTGCCCTCACCCGTGGCCCTTCACGGAGTATTGCGATTCCAGAATGGAGGATTTAGAGTCTGCTGGACTCTTCGCTTTTATTGGTGCCTGTGTAAGTATGTCATTTAATCCTTCGAATGAGGTTCTGAGTTGACGGGGGTTGTGAGTAGGGCCTGAAATCAAATCAGATCTATGTGACTCACCTTCTCAGAGCCTCCTTGCTTAGTGTGAAAACGGGATGCTCTAGAACGCTGACCCCATAGGGTTGTTGGCGGGGTTGCGTGAGGTGATTTAGAATATGTAAGTATACGGCCTGCCGAGCAGCCGGCCGTCAGTACGTAGCTCCTGTTGTTATTATTCGTGTTGCTGTTATTTTCCAGGGCGTTTTAGTTTCTTCACAAATATTTGCGGACTCATGAGGGATTCAGTGGGTGATTTCTCAGATTCTGCTCATTCTGGTGCTGAGGCAAGGAGTGCCTCATCACGCGTGCCACGTGCCTGCTTCACCGAGACTTCCGGCCTCCCCGGTCCCGCTGACTTCCACGCTCCTTCACAGGAGGGGCAAGTCTTACACTTCTCAGTGCTTTTCACCACTTGGTTCAGTGGGGGGCATTTGAAATCTATTACAAAGTAAATACTTGCTATATTAAGAAGTGTTTTTTAAGAACTTTCTGTTTGGAACCATTGGCCACGTGCACCGACTCTCCACATTTTCAGAGGAATTGAAATTTTTGTAAAGCATCCTATTGTTACCCAGTTTGGGAGCCAGGTTAATAGATTGAAGAGAATTTATTCCACAGATCACTTCTGAAATTCCTGTTTGCCTTTTATGGCACTTCATATCAGAGGAACTTACAAAATTCTTTATAAATATTTCCTTTTTTGGGGTCAGATTCTCAGTGAGACATGAACAGAAATATAGCGCCTCCATCTCCTGAGTTTGTTACTTTTTTTTTTTTTTTGTCTCCTGAAAGACAACTGAATCTGAATTTTACTCGGAATTTCTGAGGCGTGGCTTGTTCTCACGCACCGCATCACACTGTCTCTCAGGAGCTCTAAATCTGTATTCCTTCCTGTGATGGCACATGAAACCATGGACATTCCGTTCTGTCTGCTCTCTACGTAAGAAGGTCAAGCTCAGGTACAGTGAGACCTAGTGAACTCAGTTTCTCTGTTCTAATCCGTTGCTTTACTGTTGTAATAATCTTCTTTTTTTTTCTTGCCTAAATAACTTTGCTGTATTTGTATTACCCATAAATACAGAAGAGTTGTCATTTTGTCTGTATGCTTAAGTCAATTAACAAATGCTTTTGGGGCCTGGTTTTCTCTTTCTTTTGTAGGGATTTTATGAAGGATGGGTATGCATTTTTCTGTGTGAGAATTAAATCTGATTTGCTCATAATGATGTAGGGTTTTATGTACAGTTGTCTTTCATTTTCACGTATATTGAAGACTTAGTGCAACACTGTCCAAGGAGTGTTCACGGAGATTGTGGATCCTTCTGGTCTTAAGGGTCCATGGCTAAGAATGACCCAATAACCTTTGGAATACCTTGATATCTCTTTTCATTGCTCATCTTCTTGAAATGAGCACATTCAACAGTCAACAAATATTTATCAAGCATCTGCTCAGAACATGATGTGACTGATGCCGGACTACTTAAAAACAAACAAAGAACCCTGGTCTCCTTTTCCCATTCATTTGCTTTCCTGTACTCTCACTTTTTTTTTTAAACATTTATTTATTTATTTATTTATGCTTTATTTATTTTTGAGAGAGAGAGACACAGACGGAGCGTGAGCAGGGGACAGGCAGAGAGAGAGGGAGACAGAGTCTGAAGCAGGCCCCAGGCTCTGAGCTGTCAGCATGGTGCCGAGGTGGGGCTTGAACCCACGGATCATGACCTGAGCCGAAGTCAGATGCTCACCTGACTTGAGCCACCCAGGGCCCCTCTGACTTTTCACAAGAAAACAGTAGCCTTCTTAAATCCAATGGTGAGCCAATTAGGGTTGATTCAGGAAGATAGAAGCGATTCCGTTTTCCAAGGCATAGATGGCCTAGGACGCAATCGAGGGGAGGAGGAGCTGGTGTGGCAGGTGCAGGCCTCAGACCGCATGGCCGCTTCGCAGGGTCCCTGGCGGTGGCGGCAGCTCAGGCCAGCTTAGCTCCTATGGCTCCAGGGGTGCATGCAGAGGGAGGGTCTCCTGATCTGGGGGTCTGAAAATTGCAGCCAGCCTTTGTTGGGGTTCTACCCTCTACCTTCCCACGTGCCTGCAGAGCCCACGGGAGCCCCTCTCCTTGGAAAGCCCTGTGAACCGTCCTGGCAGAGGGGTGTGGGGCCAGGATATGTGGCCGCCGCCCCGTACACTGGGTCAGGTTGCAGCCAGCAGTGTGGCACGAGAGAAGCCTGCTGCTCAGGCTCCCTTTCGTGTAGGACACCGTGGCTCCTGTCACCTACCGGGAGCTTGGCTGCCTTGCCCTGCATGATGGTCCCCCCCCGCCCCAGTTGTCTCTCCCTCCAGGTGTGGTCCTCCTCCCAGCCCCTCCTTCCTTCCCACCTGAGACTTACAGCTTTGTGTCACACGTCTTAGTCCTTCACTGTGTTCTCTCCTATGGGGGTCACTGCCGTCCTCACGTGGGCCATCGTTGTCTTCTGTCGGAGCCTCCCCGCGCTCCGTGCATCACGGAGACAACGCGAGTCCCCGTCTTTCCGTCATTCCAGTGGTTCCCATAGTCGCAGCTGCCTCCTTCACAGGACGCGTTGTCACACAGCGGAGTCCCGGCCGGTTCCGACTCGAAAGAGACTGTCTCCTTAGCAGCGTGTTATGTATTTGTCCCCTTTTCTTAAAAAAAAAAAAAAAAAAAAAGCATGTACTGACATACTTACTTTTCGTACACAAAATGGGTATTAGACACAGTTTATAGCTTCAGCTTTTCACTTAATATCTGAGGTGTCTTTCCCTGGTAGTTCAGGTAGCTTTAATGCAAGCTTTAATTAACAGCACCGTGTAGAAGTTTCTTACTTGCTCGGAGTATTTACGTTTCTGTGGATGGGCATTGGTACTGTTTCCAGTTTCTGGCTCTTGTAAATGATAACCCAGCGAGTGTCCTTACATGTACAACGGTTTGCACTTTCTAAAATTTAAATCTTTTACAGGTGCCTGGGTAGCTCAGTCTGTGAAGGGCTCAGGTCATGATCTCGAGGTTTGTGGGTTTGAGCCCTACATTGTGCTCAGAGCTGTCAGCACAGAGCCCACTGTTCTGGTCTCTCTGCCCTGGTCTCTCTGCCCGTCCGCTGCTCGCACGCTCTCTCAAAAATAAAAAATAAACATTGAAACAAATAAATTTAAATCTTTATTTTGAAATTAGTTTAATCTTACAGAAAAACTGTAAAAATAGCACAGAGGACTCTGCCTTACCCTTTCTTCAGGCTCGCCAGTTATTGTGAACATTTTTGCTGCATTTGCTTTATGATTTTCTCTTTTGCTGTCTTTTGCAAATTTTTGTAGAACTTTGTTTTCCGAACTGTGTGAGACTTTACATATGTTTTGTCCCCCTCCCCCCATTTTACTGCAGAGTGCATGTTCAGGAACAAAGTTGTTTTCTTATCCAACCTCAGTACAGTTTCAAGATTCAGGAAATCGATGCATTAACTCTCATCGACTGTCGATATAGCAGTTTTGTCAGTTGCTCTCGTGATTGCTGCCAGTGTAGGGGTCAGAGCTAAGCATTGCATTTAGTCGTCACGTCTCTTTAGTTTCCTTTAATCTGGAACGCAGGTCATCAGCCCTTTATGACTCTGACATTTCTGAAGACTACACGTCAGTTGTTTTAGAAGCACGTTCCTCGGTTCGGGTCTGTCTGATGCTATTTCTCGATTAGATTCTGGTCTTTAAGTCTTGGGCACAGCACAGTAACACCTTGTGCCGGGTTGTGTCCTTTTCATGTGTCACAGCAGGGGCGCATGGGGTCCTGTTCCTCCTCGGTCATGGTCATGCTGTGTTGATCACTTAGTTGAGGTATTGTCTTGTTTCTCCACTTGTGTCTTCACTTGTGTATTCTCAGTCTCCCGTGAGCTCTTTCCATTGCCAGCTCGCCAGGAACCATTGACAGGAGGCTGCTGAGAAATTATTTACTGTTTTCTACCCTGTAGCTAACAAGCAGTCTGTGGGGAGTTAGAGAACATAAAAAAGTCCTGTTCCTCTTCAGCACTCCCCTGAGATTCAGCCTCCACTGCTGATGCCCACACTTTTGCCTGCTCTCATTTTTGTAGATTTCAGAATGTTGATTTTCTGTCCTTCCCATTCCCCCCACCTTTATTCCACATCATAGTATAAAGATGAGCCTTCTGCGATCACCTATTTTTATGTGTCCGTTTATTATCCCTGTGTTTGATAACGGTTTATGTGTCCGTTTATTATCACTGTGGTTGATTTAAGTCCCGTGGGGACTTAAATTCTGACCCTTCCAGTGTGTGGGGTCCTTTTGTAGGATACATTTCTGCATGTGAAATGGCCATCTCTGTACATTTACACTTTGCACAGCTGTTTTCAGTGCTGCCCTCATGAAGTGTGTTCATGCCCACCAGCAGCATTGGAGGGTACTTTTCCACTCACAGCTTTGCCGATTCTGGGGTCTCCTGTCTGCCTGTCTTTCCTGATCTGATGGGGTGGGGTAGGGGAGAGGGAAACCTTCCTTCGTTGTTAGATTGGAGAGCTCCCTTGGAAAATGTTTTTCTCATATTTAAATTGTTTTTTTTCCTATAGTCTGTAAGAGCATTTATTAATGTACTATATTTTATGTACTTTTTCCATACAGGTGTTTTGGAGTTTTATGGTATTTAATGTTTTGAATCTTTATTGGATGAAATTTCCCAGTCTTCCCTTATGCTTTTGGGTTTCGTCAAATGCCTATAAAGGCCTTCTCTGTGTGAAGATTATGAAAATATTCTTCTATTTTTGACTAGTCTTTAAAAAACTTTTTTTATGATTTATTTTTTATATTAGAGAGAGAGAGAGAGAGAGAGACAGACAGAGCATGGGCAGCGGAGGGGGCAGAGAGAGAAGGAGACACAGAATCTGGAGCAGGCTCCAGGCTCTGAGCTGTCAGCACAGAGCCTGATGTGTTGCTCGAACTCCCGAACAGCAAGATCATGACCTGAGCGAAAGTCGGACACTTAATCAACTGAGCCACCCAGGTGCCCTGTGCCAAGTCTTTTTTAAAAAAGAAATTATTTTATACATATAATCTCAAACTCATCAGGAATATATTTTCCTACTATTATTTCACATGTTCAGGGCCAGGCTCCCCTTTCTATAGCGCACCAATTATACCTCCCGGTGATGTTTATGCCACTCACATTTCCACCACCTAGCTGCAAGGTCTTCTTCGACTCCTCTCTCCTCAAACGCTTCTTTCCTTGGCTCTGGGTACAAGACACCCCCTCCTTGTTCTTCACCTTGATCTTTGACCCACCCCCACTTGGTTTTTTTGATTGGGTCTTCTTTGAACTCTTTAAAAATTAGTGTGTCAAAATTCTGTGTCTGTAGTGGCCATGTCCCTTGTGACTGTAGCATCACCACAACCAACCACAACGCTTGGCACATGCAGAAGCTGTACTTCTTGAATTGACTGGGTGTTCTAGGATTTGGACGGTAGCTCTGAGTTCAGTCTTTCTTATTAGTGTCTGTGAGGAATGGTATAAGGTTACCAGATAGCATAAAGTGGGGGAAGATCAAGTTCATGGCATATCACAATGCGTTGTGGATTTGAGTAAAGTAATGAACTCAGTGAAATCTAATGCAACAGTGTACGGCCGTGTAGAAGGATCTGAAAACATATTGTATAAGTACAGTATTGCCTGATGGGAATGTAAGGAGAAGTGACTTAAAAGTTTTCATTGGTAACTTGGGTTTCACATAATTAAAGAGTGTGATCTTGTTTCTGAAGATGTTAAGGTGTCCTTATATGACCAGAGGAATAAATTCTCATTTTTCCTGTGAGGAATTATATTTAGAGTATTATGTCTGGTTTAGGAATGTCAGTCCCATGGAGCTCCTTCAGAGCTAAGAGCTCAGGGGATGGTGCGTCATAGAAACTGCGTCACAGGCGGATGGTTGGTGAAAAGGCAAACACTATGCCTGAAGAAGAGAGTATTTCAGGGGGCAGCGAGGTGTCTCGTAACTGTGCGATCATGTAATTTTATTGTCTAACGCAGGACTTTTCAAGACCGAAAGAGCTCAGTGTTAATAACTATGCTGGGGTGATGGGCGTGAACTGGGGTTATGCAGGGCGAGTGGAAACATGTGGTCATCTACTCAAAGTAATCTTCAAATATTTGGAGGTCTGTTATGTGAAAGAAAGATTAAACCTCATCTGTGGGAGGGCCGGGGCCAGCGCATGCTGCTATAGGAAGATGTGCGTCTTTCTCCTTTTATAATGAGCTACAGTCTAGTTCTGCTTCTTTCTTGGGGCATGGGACGGGCTGCTTACAAGGTGGTGTTTCTCATCATTGCCGAAGCCAAGAATTTCTATAGCTGCGCCTTCTGAGTCTGCTCGTGCACGGCTTAGATGAATCCGTTTCTGCCAACCCGTCAAATATTTGTGTATGTATATTTTGCAGGTACGGTGCAGATGTCCATTTTCTCATTGCCCGTAGCTTAACCATATTTGTATTCTCACGGTCCTGCGCCTTTCACTGGAGAAGGTTAGAACCCATGCTTTTGATGCCTCTTATGCGGACCTCACTCTGCAGTTGTGGGTGAGAACCCGTGCACTCTGGATTAGGGTGTAGCCAGAGTGCTGGCCGTCATGCCTTTGTCTCTGGCCTTTCTCCCCACTTTCAGCTCTTCTTGGGGGTGGGGGTGGGGCCTAAAGATGTGCTGCCGCAGCCTCTACTGCTGTGGTCCTGTTCACCGTAACATCTCTATTCCTAAATGCGTTTCTTTGAAATGTTTTATTTCTGTGAGTCTTGGTTTTTACGCTGCATAAAAAGATGGATCTTTCTCGGGGCCGAGCCTCTCTTAAGCTGTAAGGGGTACAAACTTGGGGTGTGCTCATTGCTTCCTGTGAGTGCTGCGGTCGTTTCGTGGGTTCCACAGGGCGCTGGTTGTGCGCTTGATCCTCCGATCCCTCGTTTAGCCCTTCACGACAGCTCTGAGTGGCAGCTGGGACTATTTCCGTTTGATATGGACGGTTTAGAAAGGTTTGCGTCTCTGCTGGAGGCGACCCAGCCAGCAGGTGTACCGGATGGATCCAAGCCCAGGCCTCTGCCTTTGTCCACATATGTGTGTATGTATGTATTTAAATATTATTTGAGAGAGAGAGAGCGAGCAAGTCAGGGGAGAGGGGCGAAGGGGGTGGGGGGGAGAGAATCCCAAGCAGCTTCACGCTCAGTGCAGTGCGTGATGTGGGGCTCGATCCCACGACCCTGGGATCATGACCTGAGTGGAAATCAAGAGTTGGATGCTGACCCGACTGAGCCATTCAGGTGCCCCATCCACATATTATTTGACCAATATCAGAGTGTGTGGTGCCAAACTTCATCTTTCCCAGGTTCCTAACGAGTCTGCTCCCCTTCTTTCCATGAACACATACTCGAGTCACATGGGGCACTTTTCTGTACCTTGAGAGCGCCAGGTGGCTTCCTGCTTGGTCAGTAAGACAGACCCGGCCACTGTCTCCATGCTGTTGGGAGGCTAGTTGGGTAACAGATAGAGAATAGGAGTTTTAAGTATTATGACATTAAGAAGTACAGAGTGTGATGGCAGTGTGATGGCAGTGTGCTGTGTGGCCCTCGACCTGGTCTGGGAGTCTGGGAAGCTTTCCAGGGGAGCCGGGGAAGTGCCATTGAACTAGAGGCCTCAAGGATGAGAGGGGTTAGCTGGAAAGGAGGATGAAGAGACTGTTCTGGGGGACAGGAAAGTGCATGTGTAGAGTCTCTGGGGGAGAAACTTGATGTCTTAGAGGTTCAGAAGGAATCTATGTGTGTGTGTGTGTGTGTGTGTGTGTGTGTGTGTGTGTGTGTACACATGTGAGCATATGAGAGAGAGAGAGAGGCTTCATAGGAGACTTGATATGAGACTGGGGAGTTAGGCCGGGGCTAGATCAAAATCTTGGTGGTTTATCCTGACAGCAAGGTATGTTTCCTTTCCTTTTAGTTTTATATGGTTTTTAAATATGTGAAGCAATCACATAATTGGATTTTCAAAGGAGAGCAAAGGGCCCAGCAGTGGTGTCTCCTTCCCACCTCCTGTCCTCGCCCCTCTGGTTCCCTTCCTTGGGGACACCTGTGGCCTCACTGCCTGTGTGGCCTTCCACAGAAGCTTGTGCATGGATAGGCAGATAGACGACAATTTACTTTTCCTCTCCCTTTTTTACACAAATAAGAAAATACTATACAGACTGTTTGGCATCCGTTCCTTTTTTCGGTTAACATGTTTTAGACCCCGTTCCATGGCGGTGAGGGGAGAGCTATTTTGTTGGGCCGTAGCCCTTGGGAGCCCCTCAGGTATCCCCCGAAACTGGCCTCCACTTGTGGAAGGCGAGGAGACACTGGGGAAGACCGCTGGCGCTCCTGGTATAGGTGGCAGTTGTAACGAGCAGAGGGACTGTCGCACACGGCTTGCTAGCAGTGGGTCCCTGCACCCGTCCCCCAAACCACGGAGGTCTGTATAGAGGCCCTGCCTGGGTTCCGGTGCTCTCTGCATCACCTCTGTCCGCGGAGCAGCCTCTAGGAGCAGGAGGGGCAAGCCGAGCCTACTTCCTAGGAACGAGGGAGGTGGTCCAGAGCCTCGATCGCCCGGGTCCAGGTCATGGCTTAGTCGGTAGCTGTGTCTTTTCGATGACCTCTCTCAACCGATTTCATTCTTTCCTATGGCTGCATGGGATTCTGTTGTAACTATGTATCTGACTCCAGTATGCCTGATGAGTACGGTATTGCAGAGGCAGAAGATAACCAGTGAGCCATTAGTATTTATGCGGGAGGTGATGTGGCCTCGATTCAGATAGTGGGGGTGGAGCTTATGTGATCAGTTGATCTACAACAAAGGAGGCAAGAATATACAGTGGGGACAAAACCATAAATGTGAGACCTGAAGCCATAAAACTTCTAAAAGGAAACACAGGCATTGATCACTTGAGCATCAGCCTTAGTAAAACATGTTTATGGATATGTCCTTGTAGAGAAACAAAAACAAAAATAAACTATTGAGACTTCACCAAAATAAAAATCTTTTGCATAGCAGAAGAAATGCTTAGTAGAACAAAAAGGCAACCTACTGAACTGGAGGAAGTAATTGTAAGGGATATATCTGGTAAGGGAGTAATATCCAAAATATATAAAGAACTTATTCTCAACACCACAAATCCCAAGCAATCTAATTTAAAAATGGGGAGAGAACCTGAAAGACATTTTTTCAAAGAAGAACTGCAGATGGCCAAATGACACATGAAAAGATGCTCAATATCACTCATCAACAGGGAAATGCAAATGAAAACTACAGTGAGATATCACCTCATACCTGTCAGAATGACTCGTGTAAAAACGACAAGAAATAACAAGTGTTGGTAAAGATATGGAGAACAGAAGCCCTTGTGAGCTGTTGGTGGGAAATGTTATGGAGGTTCCTCAAAAACTTAAAAATAGAAATACCATAAGATCCAGTAATTTCACTCCTGCGTATGTTTCCAAGAATCATGAAAATGCGAATTTGAAGAGATATGTGCTGTGTTTATTGCAGCATTATTTACAAAAGCCACAATGTAGAAACAACCTAAGTATCCATTCATAGATGAATAAAGAAGATGGGGATATGTAAATGGACTTTTATTCACCCATAAAAGAGAATGAAATCTTGCCATTTGTGACAACATAGATGGACTTAGAGGGTATTAAGTGACATAAGTCAGATAGAGGGACAAGTGCCATATAATTTCACTTATGCGTGGAATCTAGAAAACAAAACAGATGAACAAATAAAAGAGTGAAAAACAAAAGACAAATACCGAGAACGAACTGGTGGTTGCCAGGGGGGAGGTGGGTGAGAGTAAGGGCAAAATAGGTGAAGGGGCTTGAGAGGTACGGAGTGCCAGTTATAAAATAAGTAAGTCACGGAGATGAGAAGTACGGCATAGGGAATATAGTGAGTGATGTTGTAAGAACACTGTATAGTACCAGACGGCGGCCGCACTCGCTGCGGTGAGCCCTGAGTAATGTGTAGAATTGTTGAGTCACTGAAACCAGCAGAATGTTGTATGTCAACAGCATGCCAACAATTGTTTTAAAGAAAAATAGTGGTGATGGAAAGAGAGCTTAGGTGGCTGTATACAAGAGAGAGTTAGTGTTAATCAACATTTTTTTTTAAGGTTTATTTATTTTTGAGAGAGAGAGACAGAGTGCGAGTGGGGAGGGGCAGAGAGAAGAGACACAGAATCCGAAGCAGACTCCAGGCTCTGAGCTGTCAGCACAGAGCTTGACGTGGAGCTTGAACCCATGAACTGTGAGATCATGACCTGAGCCACAGTCGGACGCTCATCCAACCATAGTGTCCTGGGTTAAGGGGATTGAGAAGACTGGAAGCATCAAACAAAGGCTGATCATTTTGGAATCCTGCGTCACACAGTGTGGTCCGTATGCTGAGAGATTCACATATGAAATCATCATACATAAACCCGCAAAACTTACTGAAAATGCATAACGTGTGTGTGCACCTGTGCATGGGCATACGTACACATACCCACAGAAGGGACAGTAAAAGAACAGTGTAAAGAGAGGTTGTTTAGGGAGCCATTGAGGGTTTGATGGCCCAGCCTCCTGAAGACTGAGGCTAATCTCGAGAAATCAAGATCGAAAGTTCTAGTTTTTCCTTGACTTGCTAAAACTAAGTGGAGATTTAATTTGCAAAAAGAACAGAAGAAAAGCCGCTTTCTGTTTCTCAGTGGGGGCTGACTTCTTGTCTGTCAGTCTGACTTCCGGTAAAAGTTCCCCAGTTCTTGTGGCATCCAATGGGGGAAAGTTTTTATGCTACATTTGCTTTTTGTTTATATACTTTTTTTCTTTTTCTTTTTAAAGTAAGCTCTATGTTCAGTGTGGGACTTGAACTCGTGACCCCGAGATCAAGAGCCGCTTGCTCTACTGACTGAACCTAGCCAAGCGCCTCTACATCTGTTTTTTCTTCAGTTAAATCTGTGACTTTTTTCCCCTTACTGCGGTCTCCCACTGAAGTGTACGTTATCATCTTGTATCAAGAGGGGTCTGACATAGCAGGGCTGGTGGGAATACAGGTTTTGCTTTTGGAATACCTTTTTTTAAATGTTTTTAAATTTATTTTTGAGAGAGAGATCACAAATGGGAGGGTCAGAGAGAGAGAGAGAGAGAGAGAGAGAGAGAGAGAGAGAGAAAGAGAGAGAATCAGAAGGAGGCTCCAGGTGAAGCAGGCTCCAGGCTCTGAGCTGTCAGTGCACAGAGCTCGGTGTGGGGCTCAAGCTCATGAGCTGTGAGATCATGACCTGAGCTGAAGTCGGATGCTCAACCGACTGAGCCACCCAGGCGCCTCACGTTTGGAATACCTTTAATGAAGGTATTTGAATTTTGCAAGTGTTGCCAAGAAATGGTGTTTCGTCTCCCATTAAAGCTCTTATGTGTAATCATTGTATGCATCTGGTTTTGAGCCAAAATGTTATAGTTTTAAATGCTCTGGTGACAAATGAGTGCCTTTTTTTTTCTTTTGAAAGCCCTTACTGTATTATCACATATTTTGGGAACTTTCCCAGATAGTGCTATAAGGAGAATTCTGCTTCGTGTAATCTTTCTCTTATAGTCATACTAGGTGTAGGGCTCGTAGTAAAGGTGGCTGACCAGTGGAGACCTTACGGACAGCACCTTACGGGCTGTGTCGTAGTGTATCGGAACACCGTGAAGCAGATATTACTGACGTCACTGATCACAGGGAGACAGGCATCTTGTCCATACCTGTTGCTAGATATTTACAGATGCCTTCTGGGGTTGGAGAGCACTTTTTCTAGGAACACAGGGAATATGGATGAAACTGAAGATACACAGCCTTCTGGTTTAGTCACACTGCCAGCTAGCCTCATGGATCATTGGCCCCTAACCTGTCATCTCCTGCCATAACCACAAGTGTTTCTGTAAGATTTATCACTGTTTATGTGGCCCTCAGATTGGCTGAGGTAGTGTCTTTCAGGGATTTTTTTTTTTTTTTTTTTTTTTTTTTCGGCTAGAGAGTCACCTCTTCCTTCTCCCTTCCCCTGCTGGCCTGTTGGGAAGGAAATCACCACGTGTAGCCCTCTCTGAGGGAGTCGGGAGTTCTGCTCCGCCTCCTTCACGGCGCGGTGTGTGCATACATGACAACGGTGATTTTATAAGCTGGTGATAGAACATATGAAAGCAAAACAACAACAGTATCGTTACAACACCCGAGGTCCACAAAGCTGCCATCTTTAGACTGCCTAAGACGCCAGGGGAGGAGATCAACGGACACCTCAGTGAATGGGAATAGTAAGGACGTCCACCCTTCTCAAACTGAGTAAACTCAATTCCAGTAAAAATCTCAACAGGATTTGTTTTTCTAGATATATACAAGCTGATTCTAAAATTTATATGAAGAGTCACAGTGAAGGAGATAGAAAAGAGAAAAGAATTTTGCCAAAGAAGCATAAGCTTGGAGGAATCACACTATCCAGTGATAAGACTTATGATAAAGCTCTAGTAACTGAATCAGCCAGGGTTCACCAGAGAAACAACTGGTAGGAGATCTGTTCCAGGAATCGCCCACATGATTGTGGAAGCTGGTAAGTCCAATCTCTGCAGGGTAGGCCAGCAGCTGCAGACCTAGGGAAGAGGTGATGTAGCCTGAGACTGAGGGGGAGTCTGTATGCAGAATCTCCTCTTCTTCTGGGATCCACCTTTTTTTTCTTCTTCTTTTAAGGCCTTAGCACCTAATGTTAATTTATTCTAGAAAGTACCTTCACAGTAATGTCTAGGCTCAGGTTTGACCATATGTCTGGGTACGGTGGCTCAGCCAAGTTGACATATAAGATTAACCACCAGGTATTAAGACAGTGTGGTATCCTTGGAGGGCAGACATGCAGATCGATGCGACATAATAGAGAAACCAGAGATAAGCACACAAATATGGGCAATTGATTTTTGAAAAAGGCTCAAATGCAGTTTAATAAAGAAAAGGCTTATTTCTCCCCCAACAAATAGAATTTAAAAAATCGAATATCTATGCAAAAAAAAAAAATAAACCTCTATGTAAACTTAGCATTCTATACAGGAGTAAACTCAAAATGGATCATACATGTAAATGTAAAATATAAAATGAAAATTTTAGAGAGAGCATCAGAAAATTTTCATGACCTCCTGTTAGGCAAAGAAGCATTAGACATGATACTGAATACACAATTCACCCAAATGACCGGTAGCTTAGACCTCAACAAAATTAAACACGTATGCAGAAGAAGTTGTTAAGACAATGAAAAACCAAATTAAAGGGGCGCCTGGCCGGCTCAGGATTCTTGATCTCGGGGTTGTAAATTCAAGCCCCATGTTGGGTGTAGAGATTAGTTAAAACTAAAGTGCTTAAAAGAAAAAAAAAGAAAAATCAACCTATAGATTGCAAGAAAATATTTGCAAATCACATATATGACTATATTTTATATGAACTATTCTCAAAACTCAGCAATTGGAAACATAAAATCCAATTTAAAAATGCCCAAAAGAAAGCCTGTATGAAAAACCTACCTCCCTAATGCAGAAAATCGGAGAGTTTTTCCTGTACAGTCAGGAATAAGACAGAGGTGTCCACTCCCCCCACTGTTACCATCAGTGTAGGACTGGAGGTCCTGGCCAGCTATCAACAACAAGAAATAAAAGGCATCCAAATCGGCCTGGAAGAAGTAAATCTCTCACTATTTGGAGATGGCATACTACTCTATATGGAAAACTTGTACGATTCCACCAAAAAACTGCTAGAACTGATAACAAATTCAGTAAAGTCACAGGATACAAAATCAATGTAGAGAAATCCATTGCATTTTTATACATCAGTAACGAAGCAGCAGAAATTAAGAAATCATTCCCATTTACAATTGCACCAAAACCATTGAGATACCTAGGAATAAGCCTAACCAAAGAGGTGAAAGACCTGCACTCTGAAACCTGTAAAACACCGATGACAGAAATTGAAAATGACACAAAGAAACAGAAAGACATTCCATGCTCATGGATTAGAAGAACAAATATTGTTAGAACGTCTATACTACCCACAGCAATGTACACATTTAGTGCACTCCCTAGCAAAATACCAACTGCATTTTTCACATAACTGAAACAAACAATCCTAAAATTTGTATGAAACCATAAAGGACCTGGAATAGCAAAAAGAAATCTTGAAAACGAAAAGCAAAATTGAAGGTACCACAATTCAGGACTTCAAGTTATATTACAAGGCTGTAGCAATCAGAACAGTATGGTACTGGTACAAAAATAGACACACAGATCAATGGAACAGAAATGAACCCATAACTATATGGTCAATTAATCTTTGACAAAGCAGGAAAGAATATCCAATGGGGAAAAAAGTCTCTTCAACAAATGGTGTTGGGAAAACTGGACAGCTACATGTGAAAGAATGAAACTGGACCACTTTCTTATAGAATATACAAAAACAAAATTCAAAATGGATTAAAGGCCTTAAATGTGAGACCTGAAACCATAAAAGAACTAGAAGAGAGCACAGGCAGGAACTCCTTTGTCACTGGCTATAGCAACTTCTTTCTAGATATGTCTCTTGAGGCAAGGGAAATAAGAGCAAAAATAAATTATTGGGATTTCATTAAAATAAAGAACTGAACAAAGGAAACAATCAACAAAACTAAAAGGTGACTACGGAATGGGAGAAAATTTTTACAAATGACATATTTAATAATGGATTAGTGTTCAAGAAACAAATAATCCAATTAAAAAATGGGCAGAAGACATGAATAGGCATTTTCCCAAAGAAGATATACAGATGGCCAACAGACACATGAAAAGATATCAACATCACGATCATCAGGGAAATGCAAATCAAAACCACAGTGAGTTCTCACCTCTCATCTGTCAGAATAGCTAAAATCAACAGGGAGCAACGGGTGCTGATGAGGATGTGGAGAAAGGGAACCCTTTTGCATTGTTGGTGGGGACTCACACTGGTGCATCCACTGTAGAAAACAGTATGGAGGAGCCTCAAAAAGTTAAAAATAGCACTACACTATGACCTAGCGATTGCGCTACTAGGTGTTTACCCAAAGAATACAAAAATACTGATTCAGAGGTATACATGCTCTCTGACATTTATAGCAGCATTATCTACAATAGCCAAATTATAGAAAGAGCCCATGTGTCCATCAACTGATGAATGGGTAAAGAGTTGCGGTATATGGATATAATGGAATATGAATTATTCAGCCACAAAAAAGAATGAAATCTTGTTATTTGCAACAACATGAATGGAGCTAGAGAGTGTTATGCTGAGCAGTGTAAGTCAGTCAGAGAAAGACAAATACTGTGTGATTTTCACTCGTATGTAGAATTTAAGAAACAAGCTAGCAAAGGGGAAATAAAAAAACAGAGGCAAACCAAGAAACAGACTCTTAACTACAGAGAACACACTGATGGTTACCAGAGAGGAGGTGGGTGGTGGGGATGGGGGAAGTAAACAGGTGAGGGGGATAAAGGCGGGTACTTGTGATGAGCACCAGGTGATGTATGAAGTGTTGATTCACTATGTTGTACACTTGAAACTAATATTACACTGTAAGTTAACTAACTGGAATTTAAATAAGAATGTAAAAGAATGCTCAAGGGGCACCTGGGTGGCTCAGTCAGTTGAGCATCCTCTGGCTCAGGTCATGATCTCACGGTTCACAGGTTCAAGGCCCGTGTCGGGCTCTGTGCTAACCGCTAGCTCAGAGCCTAGAGCCTGCTTCGGATTCTGTGTCTCTTTCTCTCTCTGCCCCTCCCCTGTTCATGCTCTGTCTCTCTCTGTCTCTCAAAAATAAATAAAATGTAAAAAAAAATGCTCAAAAGATTTGAATAGAGGGGCCACCACAGAGGATATACAAATGGTTAATAAGAGAACGTAAAGATACGAAGCATCATTAGCTTTTGGGGAAATGCAAATTAAAACCACAGCACTGCCTATTAAAAAGGCTAAAATGAAAAAATGGTGACAATAGCAAGTGCTGATGAAGATATGACGTGACTGGCACCCTCATAGGTTGCTGATGGAATGTGAGATGGTACGGCTATTCTGGAAAAAAAGTTGCGTAGCTTGTTACGAAGTTACACGCAAACTTAACATATGACCCAACAATCCCAGTTCTCCGTATGTTTTCTAGAGAAGTAAAAACTTATATTCACTGCAGAACCTGTACATGAAGGTTTCTAGCAGCTGTGGTCTAAATGCCCCCTGCCTGGAAACGCCCTTATGTCCTTCAGCAGGTGCACGAACACCACTCAGCAGCAGAATGGCTGAATCACAGACATCTTACTGAGCAAAAGACTTCGGTCTCAAAAGGTTATAGACTGTGGGATTCCATGGATATGATATCCTCCAAAGGATACATTTAGGGGCGGTTGGTGGCTCAGTCAGTTAAGTGTCTGACTTCAGCTCAGGTCATGGGAACCCATGATGGGGTTCATGGGTTCAAGCGCTGCAAGAGGCTCTGTGCTGAAAGCTCCAGAGCCTGGAGCCTGCTTTGGATTCTGTGTCTCCCCCTCTCTGGCCCTCCCCCACTTGTGGTCCTCCTCTCTCTCTCAGAAATAATAAACAAATAAACTTTAAGAAATATAAATTTATAGCGATAGAGCAGTGTTTGCCAGGGTTTGGGGGGTGGGTGGGTAGAGGACCCCATAACTACAAAGAGGTCAAATAAGGGAGGTTTCTGGGGTGCTGGAGTTCTGCCTTCTCATCCTGGTGGTGACAGATCTAATCAATACATTTGCTAAAATTCACAGACTGAGCAGTCTCCACAATACCAGTTTAATTGTGTGTCAATTAAAAACAGCTCATAATAAAGAAAGCACATCAAGGTCAACACAATTAAAACTTTGTGTTTATCCATGTCAATGGCTGTTGCTCATTTACCACTCTTGCTCTGTAGTCTTAGGATAGAGAGATGCAGCCAGTGGACATCTGGTCCGTATCTGGTTCTGCCCTACGAGGAACAGTGCTGCTCCGGCATCTCGTACACGGCTCTGCAGGGCCCACGTGCACGGGGGACTCCCCAGCGTGCAGATCTAGGGCTTGTTGGCTTGTATGGTTGCATGTGCAGCCTTACCAGGCAAAGCCAGCTTTTCAAAAGAAAAAATTGTTTGTAAGGCAGTTTACACTTCAGCAGTAGGTGACATTTCCCATTTATCTACATTCTTGGCCACACTTGAATTTGTCTTTGTTTTTTTCACTGGGTGGGTTTCAACTGGGATCTCTATGGTTGAACATATTTTCTTATGTTTAGAGGCCATTTGTTTTCCTTTTCCTAGAAATTTCTGGGGTGGTCTTTTTTTTTTTTTTTGACTGCTCATCTTTTTATTGGTTTGCTAGTTTTTTTATTGATTCTTAAAAATTCCTTATATATTTTAGAAACACATCCTTTTGAGTTATATGTGTTGCAGGTATCATTGTGGCCTATTGTTTTACTCTATGGAGTTTCTTGCGAATAGTAAGTAGTTCTTAATATAGTCAGATCCGTTTGTCTTTTCCTTCATGATTGTGCCTGTTTCCTGTCCAAGAAACCTGTGTCTTGTATCCTGAGGTCAAAAAGCATCCTGCTGTATTATCTTTGCAACGCCTTAGCGATTTGCCTTTCACACGTGAGTCTTCAAATCCCTAGGACTTTTGTTTTTGAGTGTGGGGTGTGTGGTGAGGCCAGTTTCACGTTTTCCCCTGCGGGGTTACCTGTCACCACAACACTCTGTAGCCAAACATCCAGTTTTCACCCCTGAACAGCCGTGGTACCTCCTCCATTCTGGTTTCTATACGCGAAATGTCAGTCTTTGTGTGGGTCTGGTTTTGTATTGCTGCTCAGTTCTAGAACGAATTTCAGTATTTGGTAGGGAAGGTCTCCTAGGCTGTTTGTAAGAAGACAGTGACTACATTTTCAAATAATGACACTTTTGTTCTTCCTTGCTTTATCCTTAATCCTTTTTACCCCCTTTTCCTTTCCATACTGTACTAGCTTAGATTTGTAATACAGTGTTGAATTCAAGTAGTAATAATGAGCATCTTTGTTTTGCTCTAAATCCTACAGGAAATGCTTCCAATGTAAATAGGTATTTTGTGGACACCTTTATCAGGTTAAGGAAGTTCTCATCTATTCCTAGCAAGCTAAGGGTTGTTTTTTTTTTTAATGCTGTTGAATTTTATCAAAAGGTTTTCTGTCCTTTTTGAGATAATCAAGTGCTTTTTTTTTTTTATGAATGGCACAAATTTCATTAAATGCATTAGTTGATATTTTAATGTTAAGCCAGCCTTGCATTCCTGGGATAAACTTAAGTCGGTTATGAATTCTTTTTCAGAGTTTCATTTGCTAGTACTTTTTTTTTTCAAATTTAAAATGCTGTTTATGTAAGATGCATTCCTATTTCAGGGATGTTAAATTTTCTTTATTTTTTTAAAATGACTAATGATGATTATAGATTGTAAAGTATATTATGGTTTTAGAGATATTAAAATATTTGAAATGTTATGTCAATGAAATGTTCTATTATTTTATGTTTTGTATTTGTATTCTTAAGTGAACTCAACCTACAATTGTCCTTCCTCATTCTTTTCTTGTCAAACTTAGGTATTAAGGCTGTGCACCGTGATAAAATGAGTTGAGTAATGTGTTTACTTTTTTGATATTCTTGAATAGTTGACGTAATATTGTCTTTATTTATTCTTGACTTCTTGGTTGAACAAGCCTATAAAGTATTATAGGTGTAACATTTTAACTGCTGATAAAGTTTCTTTAATGCTGATGAAACTGTAAAGGTTTTCTTTTCTATTTTTTTTAAGTCTATTTACATTAGTAACCTCTACGTCTAACATGGGGATCAGACTCATGACTCCGAGATCAAGAGTCACGTGCTCTTCTGACTGAGCCAGCCAGATGCCCCTATGTTTATTTTTGATTCAGTTCTTTTGAGGAATTTATTCATTTCATCCGTATGTCCAAATTTGTTAACATGAAGTAATTCATGATAAATTCAGAGCATATGGTTGTTTAATCTATGTAGCATCTGGAGTTGTCTACCCTGCATTTGCGCTGTTGTCTATATTTCATTCTTTTTTCTTTATCTGTCTTTGTTAGAGGCTAGTCAATTTCACTGTTCTCTTTAAAGAGAAGAGTTTTGACCTTGACATTATTCATTCACTTTATCACTTGCTTTCTACACCAGTTATTAACATTTCTACTTTGGGTTGATTTTACTGACTTAGAAGGGATGTATAACATATTGAATTTTGGTCATTTATTTCTCTCTCTTTCTTAATTTTATTTATTTCAAGAGACAGAGAGGGGTGGAGAGAATCCTAAGCAGGGTCGTCACTGTCAGTGCAGAGCCCGATGCAGGGCCTAATCCCATGAACTGTTGAGATCATGACCTGAGCCAAAACCAAGAGTCAGACCTTAACCAGGTGAGCTACCCAGGTGCCCCCTGGTCTTTTCTCTTTAAAATTGCACTTGCTAGGGGCCCCCCGGTGGCTCAGTTGGTTAAGCATCTGATTCTTGATTTCAGCTCAGGTCATGATCTCACAGTTTGTGAGTGTGAGCCCCACATCACACTCCATACTGATAGCAGGGAGTCTGCTTGGAATTCTCTCCCTCCCTCTCTCTCTGCCCCTCCCCGGTGTACTCTCTCTCTCAAAATAAATAAACATTTTTTTAAAATAGAAAAAATAAATATTGCACTTGCTATATAATAAACTAAGTATATGGTGTTTTACTTGAATTACATATTTTTATATGCAGGGTTTTCTTTATTGTTTTATGAATTTTGTAATTTTTAGCTATTTTTTCTTTTACCCATAACTCCTTTTCCAAACAACTAAGATTTGGTACTGATTTAGATTTCTGATATAATTGAATTGGTGTCAGAGAAAGTGTATGTGTAGTCCTAGTCTTTTAACTTTGTTGGAACTTGGCTTATGGCCTGTTACACTATCATTTCGGTAAACATTACATGTGAGCTTGAAAAGTATATGGCAGTCACTGCAGTGAGCATTTTGTACATGGATTTGAGACCATTGCTTCAGAGGACAGTGGCCAAGTGCTGTCAGTAAACAGAAAGACAAAGGCGGATTTGCCTCCTTGTTATTAATGGAAAGATATTGATTCACATGGGGTCATAAATATGAACTATTAGCTTGGAACTTTTCAGTGCTTTCAAGAATGTATTGAAATCACAGCTATTTTTTGTGTGTACATAGACACATTCTTTCTTAATAAGCAGATAGAATTATGGTTTTACTATTAGATAAAATGATTGCTGAGCCCTTATAGGAATAACACTGGAAAGAAAAAATGAAGTACTCTCTTGATCTGTGCCCACTTTTGCTTTTTTTTTTTTTTTTAACAAATATTCTAGTATGACCTTTGTAATAAAAGCAATCGCCTTTGCAGTTTCATTCTGGACCAGTCACTGAGTGAAGAGCCTAGAGACCAGGGCCAGACTGCCTGATTTCAAATCTGGGCTCCTCTACTTAATAATTGTGACCTCTCTGTGCCTCAGTTTGCTGACACGAGGATGCCGGTTGTACCCACGGCACAGTGTAATTTTGGGAGTAAAATTCGATAATTGTGCTCCTAAGAATCTTTGCTAATATTTTATAGCATTTACTCTGCTACACACTGCTCTGAACATTTACCATAAGTTATGAAATCCTCACAACAACCCTGTGAGGCCGAGTTTTAGATTTACAGAGACTTAGAGAAAGGTGCAGAGATAGCACTGGGACCTTTCCAGAACTGCTGACTCATGTTACCGAAACGGGGAAACCCTAACCCGAAGAACCCCTCTGTGAGGACGGGAAGGGTTTGCGGGGATCCAGCTGGGGGGCCCCTTGACAGGGGAAGAGGTCCAGTTTGTAAAGGTTTTCCATCCCCCACATATTAGCTTGGGCTGTCAGAAGAAAATAGCATAAACTAGGTGGCCTAAGCAAGAGACATTTATTTTCTCACTGTTCTGGAGGCTGGAAGTCCAAGGTCAGGGTGCTGCCAGTTGGGTTTCTAGTGAGGGCTCTCCTCCTGGGTTGCCGAAGCCACCTTCTCACTGTGTCCTCACACGGCCTTTCCCTCTGAGTACACAGCGACGGAGGAAGATTCCTCACTCCGTAGGCCACCAGCTCTGTCAGGTGAGGGCCCACCCGTATGATGTCATTTAACCTGAATTAACTCCTGAAGATCCGCTCTGCATGTATAATCACAGTGAGGGTGACGGCCTCCACATACGAATTTGGGGGGGGCACAGCTGAGTCAGTAGCGTCCTGCCACCACTCCAAAGAACAGATAGAGAATCCTCCGAGACTAGGTAGGTTTCCTACTACCTTCTAGTGAGTGTCAGGGTTTGTTTTTTAAGTTATCACCAGAGTGGTCAGATTCACATTTCTACCGCCAACGAGCTTATTTCAAAGTATTGGACATTTCTTTTCTTTTTTTTTTTAAGTTTATTTATTTTGAGAACAAGAGAGCAGGGGAGGGGGAGAGAGAGAGAGAGGGCGAGAGAGAATCCCAAGTAGGCTCTGTGCTGTCCACTGACATGGGCCTCGAACTCCTGACCCATGGGGTCAGGACCTGAGCCCAAATCAAGAGTTGGATACTTAACTGACTGAGCCACCCAGGCGCCCCAGAGTATTTGGCATTTCTGTAGGTAACAAAATGGTGGTGTTTTACTAAAATGAGGCGGACTGTGGCACTGACTGCTGTGAAGACCCCCAGGGTACGTCTTTCTGTGTGCTGGGAGGTATGTGTAATTATGCAGATGTACAAATCTGCTGTCTTCATGTCTCCTACATTTTTGAATAAATAGATGCAGTCTAGTAGTCATTCGTTTAACAAACCTGTACCCAGCCTGCTGTATGCCAGGTGCTGGCTCTGACAGTACAGTGAAAGCATATTATCAGAAGGCCCTTCCTTACCGTAGAGGGTAACCAAAGACATACATAGCAGATGTCTATGTGCTGTGAAGAAAAACTACAGAAAGGTACGGTGACTGAGGTTAGCAGTCTGGAGAGGATTTTAGAACAGGAGGCATGTGAGCCAGGGAATTCTCTCCAAGGCCAGCATTTTGGACAGAGGGGTTGAAATACGCTAGTTGGGGTGTGCTGGGCCAGTAGTGTGAGGGTGGTGCCCACTGGTCTGGGGCCCTGCTTCCCCGGGAATGCCCAATAAATGTGCACTATTGCTGTTGCTGCCTTCACTGTGGCCCAGACATAACTGCAGTGAACGCAATGCCCAACGTACTCTTGTTGGAAGCTAAACTGTTGCAGGGATCAGCTAGCCTCCATCTCTCCTCTGAAAATCAAGATAACTTATTTCTTCCGAGCCACTCCTCAGTTTATGTATGCTCATAGAGTAATGTTGTGTTTCTCTAAGTTTTCTGCCAAACTGTTCTTAATGCAAAGAAGATGGAACCCAAAGGGTGTGTGTGTGTAAGTGCGCGTGTATGTGTGTGTGTGCATATGTGTGTGTGTGTGCATACGCGCGTGTGTTCCAGTCATTCCATAAAGGGAACTTTTTTGGTAATCTGTTTTCTTCTAAAGATTCCTTATATCAAGTCTTATATTCTTCGCTTATTTTAGTATTTAAATAACGTTGTCAGAACCCTGTTTTGTGGACTTGAAGACTCTTGCCCCCAGGTACATGGCCTGGCCTGCACCCAAATGAAAAGCTCTGGCATAGAGCCATGTGGTGTGTGTTCTGGATCAGGTGCAACAGCAGGCTAATGTTCCCCGAGGGTTTTAGGGTGTGGGCCGGGTGGTTTTACTGTTCAGTATCCTGTAAAGCAATGCACAAGAATGTTCAGCTTCCTTCCATAAATTCTGTGTACAGTAGAAACCAAGAAAATGCATCCCTTCCCCCTGCTCCCAGAATGAGCAGTGTAAAGCAAAGCATCGGAAAATCCAGTCTGGGGTCAAGAATGAGCAGTGAGGGGCATCTGTGTGGCTCAGTTGGTTAAGCGTCTGACTTCAGCTCAGGTCACGATCTCATGGTTCACGGGTTCGAGCCCTGCGTCAGGCTCTGTGCTGACGGCTCAGAGCCTGGAGCCTGCTTCGAATTCTGTGTCTCTGTCTCTCTCTGTCCTTCCCCAGCTCGTGCTTTCTGTCTCTCTCCTTCTGAAAAAAATAAATAAACATTTAAAAAATTTTAAAAAAATGAATGAGCAATGAAACTCATCCCGTTACTATCAGAATCGAATCACCAGGTATAAGGTGTAGCAGCAAGCCTTTTCCCCAAATCACTTTTCTCTGCTTTTGGAATTCATAATGTGACACTCACTCTTACAGGTTAATTTTTCTTAAATTATGTTTTATTGAATTGGTAATAAAATTAACCAGGCCATCATCGAATATTTATTAATAGTGGGTGTAGGTGACTCAAGCCAGGCGTGGGTGCCACTAACACCCTTCGCTCGCAGCCTGGCCTGGGCTGTCCACTGCCTCCGAACCCTCAACACCGTGCCAGGAGGTCGTTAATAATTCATTAGAGTCGTCCTAGGGATGAACGCACTCTCTAACTCTGTTACATATATGAACTTCCTTGGACGATTGGGAGTCAACTACGAAATAGCAGACCTGACATTCGTTCAGTTGTGTGTATTTTTAATAATATAAAAGCATTTTTCCAGGCAAGACATATGTTCACTTGCATTTCCAGGATACCAAATGAAACATACTGGCAGTCTTTCATAAAATTAAAAATGGTACACATTTTGAGCAAAGTCATGATTTTGTACAAGTTGACGTTCTTAGCATGAGCTCTTTCTTGACAGGAAGGCCAAACCGCTAATGAATATGAAATCAAGGTAATGGATCCAGAGACATAAAGAAGGAAGTTAGAATAAACTGTTCCCAAGTATCTTCTTCAGTCACCTGGGCCTCTGAATCCAGTGTTAATGGGAACAGTGGATATGCCATTGGCATAGCCTCAGAAGTTCTGAATAAGTCGTTTCCCTAGTTTGAGTTAACGTAATATTTGAAAGTAACAAAGTCAAGTTTCCTTTAAATAATTGGTTAATTCATTTATTACTTGAGTTTTTAGGTATTCCATTAGTCTGAATCAGACATCTTTCCCTCCGATGTTGAGTGTCTGTTGTGAAGTGATTGTGGAGGCAATAGTGTAAGGTAGTAGTCTGATGAAATATGGCCATTTTGACCTGAATAAGTCGTAACCGTGTACTGTGAAGCTTTTGTTTAGTCTCCAGTTTTCGTATTGCAACTGCAAATCGAAAAACATTTACAAATTCAGCGAGGATTTTATGAGTAGATTAGTAGTGAAATGTACTTGGGCAAAGAAAACTGCTTGGCATTAATTTCATAATTTTGGAGCATTGCTAAATCATTCTTTGAAAGTTAAAATTAATATTTGAAAGTAATAATTAAGGCCGTGGCTGCCAGGACTAATGGAAATTTTTGTAGAGAGAAAATGTATGATCCCAGATACCATTACTCATTCATGATATGTCTTACTAGTCAGAGGTTATTCTGGCTTCCATGGTTTCCATACTGTTTATAACCGGCCAAGATTTGTTTAATATTGTTCATTGTACATGGAACGCTATTCGTTGTGTGGACAGACTGCGTTGTAATTCGAAGAGAATTACAAACAAACATTACTGTTTTTTGAATTGGAAACCGTGTCACCTCAGTCACATCCAGGGCATTCTGAAAGCCACTTTGCTTTTCCTGTATATGTAAGTACTGGTTAGATTTGGTTTCTTTAGCTGATGAAACCTGAATCAGAAAATCCCAAGCCAAGGAAGCATGGCCATAGACAAGATAGTGGAGTGCTCATAGCATTTTTTGTGCTTAGTTAGAGTTTGGACTCCACTGGTAGAGAGAGAAGGTTTAATGAACTTAGCCCCACAGTTGAGAAACTGATGGCCTGGTCGTTGAGAGTGTGGCTCTAATCCTGGCACTGGACGCTACAAAGTAGCCCTGGGGCAAGTGTCTCTGTCTGTCCCCTCCTAGGCTGTTTTCAGGGGTTCAGTGTGCATTAAGGCACACCACTGCCTCATTGTCTATGATTGTAAAGGACTTACATAAATGTAAAAATTCCAGGCAGTATTTATTTTTAAGCTTTTTTGAACACATATCTGGCAACTTTTCTATTGTTGAAAAGATGATAGATCAGCAGTTTAAAAAATTTTTTTAAACGTTTATTTTTTATTTTTGAGAAAGAGAGAGAGACAGCATGAGCAGGGGAGGGGCAGAGAGACAGGGAGACACAGAATCCAAAGCAGACTCCACACTCTGAACTGTCAGCACAGAGCCTGACATGGGGCTTGAACTCACAAACCGTGAAAACCATGAGATCATGACATGAGCCGAAGGTGGATGCTTAACTGACTGATCTACCCAGGTGCCCCAAGAGATCAGCAGTGTTAAAGAAGAATTTAAAAATAATTATCCATAAAACCAATTTTGAAAAGTAGTGTTTGCATATTATTTTCTAATTATAATTTATTTGTATGCATATTCTATGATATTGAAATTAGAATGTATATAGTAGTCACTGTAGGCAACTGAATATGATTGGCCCCTCCTGGTCACATGCTTGCTAAGAAGTGGGGTAGTCATAGAGGCTGTAGACATAGCCACACGGGAGTGGGAGGGGTCTTCCCTAAGAGAAAGAGGAAGAGCGCTAGTGTGAGCAGCCGATGGAACAGAAGTCCACTGTGATGAGCAGTGGGCTTTCTCCTGTTGTGTGAGTGGTATTTCTTGTCCAAAGTATGTTTATTAAACAGGTACAAGGACTGTGGCAATAACAGCTGTTTACCTAGTACTGCAAAAACTCCCATTTCCTTCCGGGATTCGAGCCGAGATCATGATATGGTAGGAAGAGTATAGAGTGCAGTGCCAAGGGAAATGCAGCCTGAGCTGAATGACCTTGGACAAGCTTTCTAGGTCTGGGTAAAATAAACCATCAGATCGGTTGATGTTCTTATCCCCATCCCTAAATTTATCCTGTTTAAGCTACAGAACTGCTTTTCGGTATTTTTGTTCTGCCATGATGCTTATTTAAGATCTTTTATCAAGGTGTTTTGTTTCGTTTAGCTGCTTCCCCTCGTTCTCAATAGTGTCTGAATAAAGTAAAAAATACGTGTTTATCAAAATTGCCTTGCAGCAGTTTGCTTAAAGAATTGATCTCCGAAAAGAAGAAAGGCATGTGTCCAATTTTGTAAAAAAATGAAAACATGTTTTAAGTTTTTTAGCAATCAAAGATAACATGAGGAGCTCCGGGGTGGCTCAGTCCGTTAAGCATCCAACTCTTTATTTCAGCTCAGGTCATGATCTCACAGTTAATGAGTTTGAGCCGCACATCAGGCTCTGCCCTGGCAATGCAGAGGCTACTTGGGATTCTCTCTCTTCTCTCTCTTCTCTCTCTCTCTGCCCCTCCCCTGCTCGCACAGGTGCTCTCTCAAAATAAATAAACCAAAAAAAAAAAAAAAAAAAAAGTGAGCAGTAAAACCAATTCTCCCTCATTTGAAATGGACATAGCCTTAAAAAACATGATTACGCTCAGTGCTGAACATAATGCAGGGAAATATAAGCACATAGCAGTAGTGAGACTACAAGTTGATAGATTATTTCTGGAACAAATAGCGTGAAACAGAGCAATTTTCTAATCTGAACTTAATTAAAAATATAACCTCAGATTGTCATATCTGTTGAGTGCATTTCTCTGACTTCACCTGTCAGAGATACACGCGGTTCCCCATGAGGTTTTGGTCTGAGGTCTTGAAGTACGAATTATGATACATGTAGGGATACTCCTGGTTGGGTATTTCATCGATGGCAGGAAGGTCTTGGTACCAGTTTTGGTTTGCGTCTCCTCCAGACTCCGCCAAGGCAGAATTTGGAACGGCTTATCTTTTAGAAACACCTGGAACGATTCTCTGCCAGGATGCTGGTCTCTATCTTCTGTTCCCCCTGTGTCTGGGCTCCCATGCTGAGTGGGTTCTGATGGATCTAATGAGTGTCTGCTGGAAGAGAGCTCGTCCCTTGTGACCAAGCAACTTGGGCCACAATTCCATTGTAATTATCTGCCTTGGGTGTTGGTAGAACTAGACTTTGACAGGACACCATTCCAGAGAAACAGAGGAAGTAGGATGTAGATTACCAGGACCTGGAAATCACAGATGAGGGAGTGTCTTCCTTAACTGGTGAACTCGCTCAGTCCAGGCCAGTAACTACCAGTTTGAACGCCTAAGGCAAGAGTCCACCATATTTGTTTGCAGGACCAATGATACTTTGATTGGGGACAGAGTGATTGAAAAGATACCAAGTGTCATGAGCTGCTTCTAGAACACTGGCAAGTCTGCCCACCGGCGGGTGTTGGGCGGGCACTTTGTGCAGCTGGGGCAGGGAGAGGGGGTGTGGGTGTGGACTCCGTTATGGTAAGCAGAACAGCTACCTTCTTCAGGCCTTCCTCAGTTGACTTGGCAATTCCATGAAAAGCCTTAAAAGTGAGATATAGGAAATTCAGAGTTCTTTCGAGTTCTTTCATGCCAAGTACCATGGGTTTGGCAGAATACTAATTTGAGACCGAAAGGGGAAGACTCACTTCAGGTCTGAGTGTGCATAGGCCTGCCTGCCCATGAGGGCATGGTACAGCCTGGGTGGATACCAGAACCTTCTAGACGTCTATGTCTGTCTCTCTACCAGGGTGGTGCTGGGGGTAGTGACGTGACAGTTACCACATTGTCACCAGGACAGGTAGCAACCAGCTGTGCTCTGGGAAGGGGGACAGTGAAGGCAAAAGTTGAATCTGCACAGCTGGGCAGTTGAGGGAGCTGGGTGACCCCCAGGAAGGGTTCGAACGTGGGGCAGGGAGTCACAGGACGACGCTGCATGGGAATACTCGTGCTCCTAGATCCGCAGTTCTCCAACTTTAACGTTCTGAAGCACCTGGGAAGCCTATTGAGACATAGCCTTCTGGGCTTGTCTCGGAGGTTCTGATTAGGTAGGGTGAGCTGGGGCCCGCACCATGAACTTGCATTTCTAGTAGCTCACAGCTAATGCTGCTGGTCCTGGGGCCACACTGGAACCACCACTATTTCAGATCTACCGTGTATCACAGGCACGGCTTTTCTTATCCCTCCGATCTCCATGTTTCTGAAAAGAAGAAAAAGAAATAGGAACTTTTGAGTTCTCATTCTCTCCCAGATGCTGTGTGTGTGTGTGTGTGTGTGTGTGTGTGTGTGTAGCATCACTTAATATTCACAAACATAAAGTTGTATAATTTGTATTTTCTGTGAGGCTTTGGAGGCTCAGAGAGACTGAGTAATTTGTCCACAGCCACACAGCTAGTCCGTGTTTTGACTGCTTTTCTGAGTTAATGCCAACTCCTATTATAACTCCTTTATTTTCCTTCCAAGTCGCTGCACAACAGGTAGAGTCTGGGGCAGCGGAGGGGGCCTTCACAGCCATGACCAGGAACATGCAGACTGCTCTGGTGCCGGCACAGATTGTGATTCACCAAGACCCAAAGCATGGCAGGGGTGCCACGTGAATTTCAGAAATTTGTCATTGGTTAAACCTTTCCACTTTTTGCTTAAAAATCTTGTAAAAGGATGACATTATTAAAAAATAGTGGAACTTTGAAAGTTTAGAGTCAAGCTGAAGACAGTACAGCAATTTCTGGCACGTTTTATTTAGGATTTCAATTAAATCTTGTTCTGAGAGATTTGGGGTTCTCTAAATAATTTATTTCTTTTAAGTCCTGTTTTCTGGAACTTCATAAAGACAAACATGAAAGCCAATCCAGGTAAATATAAGAACAATAAGGTGAAACATTTTTTTCAGCGGTGAAGTATATATTTATTGTGCATGCTAATTCCATTCTGTTTCATTGTTCAATATGAATGGGAAAAGCCTTTATAAAATGAATACTTAGAATGATTGTACTGAATAATCCTTTTGTTTTGAATAGGTTAAAAAAAAAGTAGGTTATAAGAAATTTTAGAACTCTGTGAAATTATAGCCCTGCAGTTAATTGATCTTACTAAAACCGCCCTTAAACTCTGGTTTACCTTGCCGAGTACAAAAGATACATGTAGTGTGTGATTGTGGCTGTCCCACAGGGCTTTAGGTGTGCATGTTTCCCCGTCAAGTAAAAATAACCGAATGGGCAAAACTATGGTTTTTTTAAATACAAAGATCTACGGACGAATAGTGTTAAAAGCAAACAAATTAATTTGGTGATGACACATCTCGTATTGATATTGCTGCTAAGGAATATTGTAATTTAGTACACTCAGAAAATAGAAAGCCTGCTTAATCTTATTTAAATTAGATGTGTACCTTAGATTTTTAACTAAGTGAATATATTTAAAGTTATCACACCGCTTTAGTATTTTCCTCCCCACTTTAACATAAGGTAATGAACATCAAGAAACAGCTCTGTTTTTCCTGGTGAGCTGGTGTGATGTTTACTGAACTCTGCATCCTTGCTGCCCTCTCGTATCTCTGCTAGATTAAGTGTGGCTTCTTCCTCTCCAGAGATGTCACGGTTAACCGTAAGGAGTAGGCTCTGGATTTCGGGGAGTGACAGCACATCTTTGTTCCTGGCTCTTGCTCTCAGCTCGGAATGGGATTCTCCACGTGTCCATGCCACTTCTGTCCCCTGGTGTGAACTCGTTGCAGCAAGGACTGCCTTATTCAAGTTGGATCTCTAGAAGACGCTGTTGCTTTCCCAAACCAGGATGTCCGAAATGAGTTCGGCTGCTCGATCAGTCCTCTCGATTTGGGATGAATTGTATCTTTTGGAAACGTTTGGAGAGCTGTAGATGTCCTCTTTTCAACTACTTTTTCTCTCTATTTTAGAGGCAAATTAAAGAGGAAACACATTTAAATGTTTTTCTCATTTGAGCTAGGCTCGTGGTTTTGTGGAACTGGATTGCAGTTACAAGAATTTCTTTCCTTTTTTTTTTTTTTAAAGGTAACTTACTGTCAAAATTTGGATGTAATTGACGTGTATCATTACCATTACGTTAGTTTCAGGCATACAACATAATGATTCAGTATTTGTCTGTATTGTGAAATGATCACCATAAGAAGTCTAGTCCACGTCCATCAGCACACATAGTCACCCCCAGAGAATATCTTGAAATGACCTTGAAGCCCTTGTCCTGAATGAAGAGGAGAGAGAGGTCAGGCACAACAGTGCTGGATTTCTGCGTTCACCAGTGCGATCTCCATTTCCGTAACCAAATAGGCACGCCTTCAGTAGAGATGGACCCTTTACTAAACTGCTGTACTTGAATATGTGGCAACGTTTCATTAACTTAGATTCATCTAATTAACAACTTTTTATCATTTGAACTGGACTCGATGGAGTCCACCCTTCTGTCTGTGGGCAGTATTTGCTGACTACCCTCAGGCCCCCCCTCCCTCCTCAGGACGGACACAGTATGGCCAGGGGCAGTAGGCCGGGAGCCCCATGCCCACCAGTGCTGTCTACAGTCTGGCTCCTGCTCTCCGTCCACAAACACCGGTTCTCGCTGAGCCACTCTTGGCTTTATGCTTCCTTGGGAACTGTAATTCCTTCGACACCTCTATGTTCTCACAGCTGCGCTGTCCTGTTGGATTATAAAATAAGCATGTGCCAAGGTACTTGCAAAGCTGGAGCAATACAAGAATGAAAGGGGGGGTGGGAATGATGGGCAGGACTCAGATGATTGCTACTTTAAAAGAGCAGAACTCTAGGGCTTCTGTATTCTTTCTCCTTCTTCCCCCATGCCCCACCCCGCTACGTGCAGCGATTTCTAATTACTATATCTTCCAAGGAGAGGGGGAGGGGTGAGGTGGTGAAGACAGGCTTCAGGGAGTTGGTGAGCCCCAGGTGGGCTTTGAGGACTGTTAGGGCACGTGACACGGTGGCTAGTTTTGGCCGAAGGGGGAGCAGAGAATAAGTTTGGAGAGGAAGTTGAAGACTAGATAGGAGATGCTTCATTTGTAGGGTAAGATTTTTGAACCTGACGGTTTATACGTGTCTTTGACAGGGTTTTGATAAAGATGTGGTGGCATGAGGGTGTGTTTGAGAATTCGGAATCTGGAAGAGTGTAGCTGGTGAGATTGAAAGGAAGAGTGATTGGCAGGTGGGAGACTAGCTTAGGGCGTGTGACAGTGAGCTCGGGGAGATGCGGGCGCCTGGGGCCCGTGCACGTACTGGAATGGAGTTATGTCAGAGTTACTCCATTAGTCTTTCCTCCGTTGGCAGTTGGTTAGACCATATGCACTTGAAAGTAATAGCATGTACTTTACGGGGCACCTGGGTGGCTCAGTCAGTGAAGCGTCCAACTCTTGATTTCTGCTCAGGTCATGATCTCACAGTTGGTGAGATCAAGCCCTGCATCAGGCTCTGTAATGACAGCGAGGAGCCCACTAGGGATTCTTTCTCTCTCTCTCTCTCTCTCTCTCTCTCTCTCTCTCCCTCCCTCCCTCTCCCTCTCCCTCTCTCTCTGTGCTCCTCCCCTGCTCTCTTTCTCAAAATAAATAAACACAAAATAATACTTAAAAAACTGTCCTATAAACTTTTTGCTTGGTCCCTTTCTGTATGAGTGCCTGCTGCTAATACGGAATCTTCTAGTCATTGTCCCTGAGACACCCAACGAGGGGCTGGCATTGTTTCTTCCTGTGCTACAGGCAAGGCTGGTATTTTAAGTCAGACTTTTCCAACCTGTAGTATGGAACCTGACTACTTTAAAAGGTTATTATTTTTTTTAATTTCTCAACTCAGATTTTTAGATGATATGCTAATGTTATTTGTGAATTTCTAATTCTCCTTGTTCTCTGTTCTCTATACTCCTGTCTGCTCTGCCAGGACCTGTTTTGCCCGGTGAATGAAGCCAGGCCTTGGCCAGAAAGTACACACTGGAAGGCTGGACCAATTTCTGTCTTTTCCTCTAACTTCGTATTTTGAAATCATTTCCTACTTACTAAACAGTTGCAAAAAGAGTACAAAGAATCCTGGTTTACCCTTCACCCACATTCCTCCACATTAACATTTTACCGTGTTGGCTTTATCATCCTCTCTCTCCTCCCCTCTTCCTCCTGCCATGCCCACTCCCGTAGATGTGTGAATTTTGGCTCTGAACCATTTGACAGTAAGTTGTAGATGTGATGCCCTTCAGCCCCAAACACTAAAGTCTGCATTTCCTAAAAACCAGGACGTTCTCTTAGTCATGGTATGATGATCCATTTCATGTACTTTATTCAAATTTTGCTAAATTTTTAGTCCTACTTACTGTCCTTTAAAGACACCCCCCGACCCCCAGTCCACTCTACAATTCAGGCTCACCTGATTTATTTAGTTGTAAAGTCTCTATTCTCCATTCCTCTGGGATAGTTTTTCAGTATCTGTTTTTCCTGAACTAAACATTTTTGGAAGAGTATAGGTCATTTCTTTGGTATAATGAACGTCCCTCAATTTGCGTTTGTCTGATATTTAATCATGATTAGGTTCAGATTGTGCATTTTTGCTAGAAATACTCTAGAAGTGATCTCATGTCCTTCTCAGTGCACCGTGTCAGAGGGCACATGATGTCCGTCTGTCACGTTGCTGGTGAGTGTCTCTTGTGTTAGGGCACGTGTGCCAGAGTTCCGACCATGTGCTTGCTCTACTGGGTGACTTGGGGGCGATGGGGAGGATTTCTGTGCCCCTCAGTGGTTGAAAAGTTTTTTTTATTCGTTGCAGGCCTCTAAATTTCCTTCTCGCTTTTTAAAAACCTGATCATGCATTTTCCAGAGAGTGACTCTCTCTCTTTTTTTTAACCTTATTTCCCCCAAATGATTGTCTTTCCAAGGCTGCCTCTTCGTGTCCAGGATGCACTTTTAAGGTTGCCTGTTTGTTTTAGTCGTCTCTTTAACCCCTCCATTTTGGGCGGACTTGCCTTCTGAGACAGTGACTTCCAGCCAGTCTATAGGACCACGGCCACTGCTCCCTTCTTCTGCTCTCTTTTCGCCGGGTCCCCTTGTTTCTGTGACCACTGGCGGGGTTAGAGCAGTCAGTTCTGCTAGCCTGCAGCCCTGCATTCCTAACAAGTCATCATCGTCATCGTGCTGCACAAAACCGCACGATGAAAACCACGGCGCTCGTGGGGCAAATGGTCTGGGGGCCTACGTTTGGTCGCCAGGGCTGCCGTGACGAAGTGCCGCAGGCTGGATGACTCGGACAGCAGAGATTTATTTTCTCTCATTTCTGGAGGCCAGAAGTCAGAGATCAAGGTGTCTCTGGAAAGGTGGGTTTCTTCTGACACCTGTCTCTCGGCTTGTGGATGGCCTCCTTTGCCTTGTGTCCTCACAGGGTCTTCCCTCCGGGAGTCTCTGTCCTAACGCCCTCTTCTGATAAGCACACCAGGGGTTAGGTTCCCCCCCCCCCCCCGGATGGCTTCCTTTTTACCTTCATTACCTTTTTAAAGGCCCTATTTTCCAATGACAGGCTCATTCTGAGATACCGGGGGTTAAGACTTAAACAATTCGGGGCAGCGGGGATACACAATTCAGCCCATAATGGGGCACAGCACTCAAATGTCAATGGCATGTGTAAAGAAAAGATAGGAGCCTAATAAAAACTGTAGCACCATGTTAAATCATTAGAGGTATATATAAATACTCCAGTAAATATGGCGTATTAGAGAAAGCCCTGGCGTTTGCTTGTGGGAGTAGCCGTGGGTAGGACTGTAGCTCATGAGTTATGTCATCAGATGGGAAGCCGTGACGGCCGACCTGGACGACTGTGGCTCAGAACTCCTGTGGGGAAGCCAGGCAGCTGGTCAGTTTTGAGGGGTGCGGGTGCATTTCATATTCCTCCCGGCTTGGTTCAGCTGAGTGTCCTTTTCTGCATTGACCTGCTGTTTCTTACGGGTGAAGATGGTCGCAAGTGCACGGAAACTCTCCTTATGTGCTAACTGCTGCCTAATATATCCATCGTATAAGAACCCCAGATTTTGCATTTTCGAAAAAGTGTTACAACAAAACTGACAGCGACTTACTGGGCTATGGTGCTTATTTATTTTTTTTTTTTACATGTAGGTAATTTGAAATTACTCCAGCCTTCTGGTTATCCCAAAGGCATGGGGCATGTAGTTTTATTTGTTCTTGCTTTTTAAAGTTGTCTTTTTGTAGTTTGGAGGATTGTTGGGAGATTTGCTAAGAAACAGCTGTCCTTACTCCTGCCATTTAGGTCCTTCTGTACAGAATTCCTCTTTGTAAAATACTTCGATCACATGTTGATTTTGTCAGTTAATATACTGTTGAGTGAAATTTTATCATAGCATCTTTTCCTCTCTTCTCTTTCCATATGCCTTCTGGGATCTATTTGGTCAGAGTTTAGCGGTTTTTTTTTTTTTCCCCTAAAGTTTCAGTCAGAGTTTTAAATCTTTAGCCTCATTGGCCTGAGTAATTTTTAAAGATGTTTTGAGAGAGAGTGAGCGTGCACATGCATGGGGGGCGGTAGGCAGAGAGAGAGGGAGAGAGAGAGGATCCCAGGCAGTCTCTGCACTGTTGACAGGAGCCTTGTGTGGGGCTCAAACTCATGAACTGTGAGATCGTGACCTGAGCCAAGATCAAGAGTTAGATGCCTGACTAACTGGGCCACCCTGACACCCCTCGCCTGAGTAACTTCTAAGCAGGGACTAGAATGAAGTTAGGCACCTTTCACTTTGCATAACTGTGATGTGCACATATATACATGGCCATGGTTTACTTAAATAATAGCATTTCCATGGCAACACGGTTCACATTTAGCTACCCCAGTCTGTCCGCTGTGCCTGCATCCAGTGTAGACTCTGCTCAGTCCGCAAATCATTGCCTAACTAATGAGCGTTCAGCCACAATCGGTGACAAAGCACACTACCTTTTTTCCGCTCGCAGTGATCAGTCTCTTGGTGTCTGTTAATTCTGTTCCATACACACAACAAAATGTGTAGTTATAGTGATAAACCCACATGTCATTTAAACATTTATTTTAAACATTTATTTATTTTTGAGAGAAAGACAGAGTATGAATGGGAGAAGGGGAAAGAGAGAGGGAGACACAGAATCAGAAGCAGGCTCCAGGCTCTGAGCTGTCAGCACAGAGCCCGACACGGGGCTCCAGCCCACGAACCACGAGATCGTGACCTGAACCAAAGTCGGACCCTTCACTGACTGAGCCACCCAGGCGCCCTCACCCACATGTCATTTTATAAGGACGAATAATCGAAATGGGGAATTGGCCAACAAAAATGAAAGTGCAGCAAGGACATGAAAAGTGGTAATGTTAGAAGTGAAGTCGGAAGTATCAGAAGATTTGAGAATATTGACACAGAGCCAAGAAGGGATGGGATTTGGGCCTGCACGAAGCTGTGGGTAAACTGTCGTGGGCGCGTCCTCAGACTGTGACAACCAGCTAATGTCACTTCAGCATCTTTTCGTTTAAACTCTACTAGGAACAGGAAGTTGCTTATAGTTAAAATGGGGTGTTTACTTCTCTTTTGGTTTGAAGACTGTGATCAAAAAAAAAAAAAAATCCCAATCAGTTTCACTCTCATTAGGGCCAAAGTATTGAACTTTGTTGCCACATTGAAAGAAAATAGTGATTACGAGGATACTAAAGAAGAAATATGGTCTGTGAGGACTGCTTTCATCATCGGAAGTCAGCCTGGCTTGCGTAATGTTCGCCCATCAGGCAAAGCTCTAGCAGACTCCAGGGATTAGGGGAGGCGGCTGAAGATCACCGTCCTCGACTCTCGTGTTGATGGGACACGTTGGCCGGCAACCCCATCAGGAACTTGTGCCACAGAGGATGTAAGATCTGGATGCGGCTGTAACAGAGTAAGGCACAGAGTAGCTTTTCCACCAGGAGGCAACACAAAAGGTGCCTTTAAATTAAAACCGGTGCTTATCTCCCTGTTTGAGAATTGCCGGGCATTAATAAAACACAAAGAAGCATCTGTCACTTGGCAGGCGAATAAAAGATCCTGGGTTACAATATCATTGTTTCAGAACCTGCTTCCATTGTGTGCTTGTCCAGAGGTAGGCAAAAGAATTTAATTTTTGAAGCATGATTGCTACTGTGAGTTAATGTTCCAGGTCACCCTACTTCTCTTGGGGATCTGAATGGATGGGAAAACTTGATTTTTACTAGTAAACACAACTTCATTAATGGAGCCAATGAACCAAGGAGTTATTTCAGCTTTTAAAGCCTGGTTTATTTCCTTCCTTCCTTCCTACCTTCCTTCCTTTCTTCCTTCTTTTCTTCTTTCGTTCTTACAAAACCTAGGGCCTTAAATGGACTTTCAGGCAGGCTATTGAAGCTATCGCTGGAGATCATGCATTTTGTGTAGCTGAATTTTGGAAGAAATATGACGCACAGTATGCATTCGAAATGTCCATGCATCACAGCCGGAAGTAACGGTGACTAATATGTGCAAAATGGCAAGAACTTTTACCACACTCTGCAAATAACCTTGCAGGATCAGAGCAGAACATAAACAGAGTCACAGAAGAAATAGTTGACCAGGCAAATGTTGACATTGCCACCATTGGAGAGACTGGAGATACCGAGCTATAGGAATCTGGTGAAGGCAAGTTTTTTGGCATGAAGGAGGCAAATGATGGACCAAAAGGATGAAAATGTCTCAGAGGCAGTGTTGCCACCAAGTATCTTCACATTAAAGGAGATCTTGGAGATAATTCATGAAAGCGCAAAGAATAAAATGTTGGCAGCCAGTCCAAACTTAGAGTGTGGCATGGGGTGCCTGGGTGGCTCAGTCAGTTAAGTGTCCAACTTCAGCTCAGGTCATGGTCTCACAGTTTGTGGGTTTGAGTCCCGTATCTGGCTCTGTGCTGACAGCTCAGAGCCTGGAGCCTGCTTCAAATTCTGTGTCTCCCTCTCTCTGCCCTCCTCCCCCCCCACTTGCACTTTGTCACTCTCTCAAAAATAAATAAACACTAAAAACTTTTTTTTAAAGAAAGAGTGTGACAGTTTGTCAAGGTATGGAAAAGATTCTTACTTCATATCTTAAGTTCTGCAATCTAAGGAAGGCAAACCCTGTTCAGACTACTCTTGAGCTTCTTACAAAAAAGTAATGCTTTAATTCCCAGTTTCTAATGTTTAAAATTACAACATGCTCAGTAAACTTTCATTTAACTATTTTATTCATCTCTCTTTACATTAATGGAGAGCTTTTACAATTTTGAATAAAAATTTCAAAAGTCATAGAACAATTTTAACTTTTTCCCATTGATTCCCCGAAGATCACCCCACACGATTGTGGTGGGCACCTTCATTTTTATGGCACGGCACCCATGGGCAATGCGGGGACTCAAGATAGAAGTCCTTTGCCTTCCATGCCTTTAGCAACTGTGGTCAGCTGTTTGATTGTCGGTACTTAGCCGTTAACGTGCTACCCATTACTGCGGCTTGTCTGACATTGCCTCCCCTTCCCTGTCCTTGTTGTGGTCTCTTAAGTCGGCAGAGCTGTTTTCTGGGGGACTCTTAGGTTGTCTGACTTGTGAGAAAGTACTCTACTCCTGTGTCAACTCTCCCTCTCATCGTCCATCTCTCTGCCCCACACAGGCCCCTCCCACCCTTCCCAATAGCATGGCTGCCTTCCCCTGTGGTACTTCATGTCTTCAGTGGTCATCTTCTACAGCATGTACATCCACAGTCTCAAGGTCTCATCAAGGCCTTTGCCTTTTCAAACACATTCATCTTTCATTCATGCTCCATGAGGCCTCATTATTTCCAGCGTTCGTTTTGTGTTCTTCTCTGGAGCACCTTGGTGAGATGGGATGACTTCAGGGAAGGCAGCCATGTTCCTCAGTGGCTTTGGCAGCCATCTTCTTGAGTGACTTCGGCAGCCATCTTTCTGAGTAACTGCGCCAGGGAAGGGCAGTCATCCTACCTCAGTGATGCATACTGAAAAGTCTCTGCCAGCCAGTGAAGTGCATGAGGCACAGGAGAGGATAGGGGTGAAGCCGTAGGACAGTTTCCTTGGTGAGCAGTAAGGACGAATGCTCCGGATGGTAAGAAAACTGGTAGGGGTGAAAAGTGAAGCAGCCAGACCCCTCTGCCTGGCCCCGGGGAGGTTAGAACATGAGCTTCTTAGAAAATGTGCCAGTGGGAGGAGCCCTCATGCTGTCCATCCGCGTCCCTGCTCCCGCTCGGCCTGGGCTGCCACTGGGAAATGTGTTCCCTCGCCTCCGGAAGAGAGGCCCAGAGTCCACCGCTGAGAGGGAAATGAGAACAGAATGATGGTGGAAAACTTGCCATATGGTGGGGAAGACCAGAGACCTGTCTATCAGTAAGCTGTGAGGGTGAGACTTCCGCCATCTGGTCTGGGGGCCTACCTGAGTCAGCACCCTGGGCGCTGACCAGCTGGCTCACAGACAGGCTCTTCTTGGAGCCCATTCTGGTGTAAGCAAGGTCGGGTTTTAGATATTTACAACTTTGGGAAGAGGCATTGGGTATTTTCGAGGTCATCATGCAAAAGCAATTAGTGATCTAGCTATTGGGTACCTTATAATTTTACGACATAGTTATACATGGAATTGAATTATAAAGTATGTGGGAGGATTAGAGGGAGCAGTTGGCGTTACTGTGCAGGTTGTATTAATTTTAGATAAAATGAAATTAGTGTTCCTTTGGACAGTTGAGCCCAGTTATCAGTCAGTTGGGACTGACTCAATTTAACAAAATGGTTCTTTTAGAGTTTTTGAAGGTAATGAGAAAATGGAACAGAAATTAAAATTCTCTTTCGCAGTTTGGCCAAAGTAATTTCTGTAAGCAGCAATTAAGAAGGTCCATATAAGAAATTCACTTCCTGCTCTAAATTTCATTTAGTAAGGTTTCATAATCTTAAGCTGCCTTTTCCTTTGCTTGGAAAATGTTAGGACTTAATGTAGGTCACTGTCCTCTGCGTTAAAGTGATCTGACCCTTTTTGAATGGGTCAGAAAGAAGTGGGAATGGAAAGAAGAGATTGGGAATCGATCTTTAAAAGACAGAGAAAGTTACAGCTAAGTTAGATTCTTGCTTGTTTAAAAGTCAGGAGTATCTTGGGAAACTCTGAAGCCAGTCTACACCGTTGGAAGAAGGTTTACGTGGCTTTGGAGCTGGCAGAGGCGTTTGTCCTTTCTTGTGGGTACAGGTCCTAGAAGAGATCAGGCGTAGGCCAGCTTGACCCAACTGTGAGGGTGGCCCTCAGTGGAGCCAGACCTCTGGGTATTCTTTGACATTCACTGGCTTCTGGGGACCTAGATAGATTGTTCAAAAGCCAGGCAAATTATGGCTGGCGGTGTCCCAGTTCTGTGTGACAGCCTCCGGTGTGGTGGCATCCATGTTCTCATTACCATGATGACTTTTCTTGACCAGCGGTATCCTGTAGGGAAGGCACACGTTGGACATCGAATAAACCGGAGGTACTACTAGCTCCTACTGGGTGCTGTTACAGAGGGTACATGGCCGATAAAGGCTAGACTCATTTGAGCAGTGTGCTAACAGCCCTCACCTCCAGGAGACCGTAGACCAGCACTCCCGAGCCCCGCGTCTCACATTCCATTTCTTACTTGTCCTGGGTAAACGCCTGTGGGACTCACACCAAGGTCGGGCACGGTTGATAGGAGGTGGGTGAGGGAGCCAGGGTTAGAGAGGTGGGAGGAGGGGGCGTGGAAGGGCCTCTCCTGACTCCAAGAGTCAGGGCCACATTCGTGTGTTCGTGTCAAACGTCGGAAGGGCCTCTTGATCAGGGTCTGGTATGTGGAGAATGGAAAGCCGAGTTGGTAAGCTTTCTTCTTTTCCTCCGAAATTCCAGCCTGATAACAGCAGAAAAGCATATTTGACCTGCGTGGCATTAAAATATTTGAGCATTAAGGGTCAGGTGCTAGGCAGGAGGAGCTAATACAGCCAGGCGAAATCCAACTTCAGTGGAGTCATGGTGTCTAAACGAAGGAAGGGATAGGTAGGCTATTTCTAGTAGTAACTTGTGCTTAGTTTTTAAAGAACACAGCAGGCCTTTTGAAGGCACTTTAAGGAATGGGTGTGGACGGGGGTGTGGGGGAAGGAAATCTCAGCAGAACGCTTTTAGATATTTCCTGTTATGTAAATGTACATACTTCTCATGCCGTCAGTCTCATAGCAAATGGGAATGAAGCCCGTTGAGGCTTAGTTTAATTACTGTTGCAAAGAAAGAATGTAGAAATGTATAGGTAACGAAGGAACTTTAAATACTGGCACAAAGTACAGGTTTTAGTTTTTCATCCAAATCCTGTATGTGGCATTTAAAGATGGTACAATGAAATACACTTGGACAAAAAAAAAAATACGTGTGTTTGAGATTTTAAAAGTGCTTTTGTTTAATCCGTAAGGCTTTCTGTTTCAGTCAAAGAGTCCATCGCCAGGTGGGCATTCCACACGATCAAGTGCCTCATTCATTGTGTCCCCAGAATAGCTTGCTGCGTTTCTGTAGCGATATTGTAATGTGCGCTCGTGGTGAATGCGGCGCCGTGCCGATGCTATGACACTTAGCACTTTCTGCTTTTAAATTCTTTATTTCTCTCAATTGTGTTTTCATTTGTCTCTTTTCACCTGGCTCTGACATAGCTCGGTCTATCTGTATCTGAAAGCAGATAAATGAAAGCTTTTCCTCCTTTGTTTTCAGAATTTTAATAGAACCACATAAGACATGGGGGGCGGTTTTCTGTTGTAGCCTGAGGCACTCAGGGATGAGAGTAGCTATCGACTTGTAATTCTTCCTGTTACATGAATGCCACATCTGTCAAGTTCATTGCAGTGTGCCTGTGTGAACCGAGATAGTCCTGTGGTCAGAATGTGCGGATTTAAGACCCGCTCATCACTTAGCAGCTCTGTGTGGACCACGCTCTACATTTTTCTGAGGACTCATCAGATCTATCTCACGGGATCTTTGTACATTAAGGAGTTGGGATACGCAGACAAAGCAGGTGTGACTCAGTGTATATCTGAAGCACGTTTCAGCAGGGCCATGGAAATTCTTCCTTTTCATGGAGGTAAGGCTGCTGTACACTTTCAAGTTACTTCCTTATTGGGGCACCTGGGTGGCTCCGTCGGTTGAGCGTCCGGCTTCGACTCAGGTCACGATCTCACAGTTTGTGGGTTTGAGCCTGCTTCAGATTCTGTATCTCCCTCTCTCTCTGACCCTCCCTTGCTCATGCTGTCTCTGTCTCTCTCTCTCTTAAAAACAAATAAAACATTAAAAAAAATAAAAAAAAAATAAAGTTCCTTCTTTCTTGATTTAAAATTCATTCAGCCAGTATTCAGTGAGTGCGTACTCTGTGTGTTATCCTGGGCACTCCAGAGCATGCAGAGATCAGTGAGGACAGATCTGGACCCCAAGCTGTCTAGAATGGAGGACTGGAAATTAGTCAATATCCTAAGGAAGGAGTAGATAAAATACTCTGAGATTCAGGGCAGTCAGAAGCCTATCGGATAACAAGTAACCTGTCAGCTCTCCATCCTGAGGTCCGAGTCTCTGCCCGGGGAGAACAGGGCTCTTCAGGACACGTCTCCCCGCAGACTAGAAACACAGAATTCTGCCCATCTTGGTTCAGGGCTTAAACATGTGCCGTTACCAAAGCACCAAGTGGTGGGTGATACGGAGTCTGTCCCAACATATGACATCGTATGTGAATATGACAGCAGGGAAGTTTCACGCCACCACAGACCGTCACAGTGTGTGAACATGGCCGCTTCCGAGGAAGATGGCTCTTTGGCGTGGCCAAGGGGTGTGGTTCTTCTCTGTGTGAACCGTTGTGCTGATTTTAAACCGTATGTAACTAACTCAAAAGAACCAAATGTACTATACCAGAGTTAGACATACCTAGGAACTCAGTCATTCTCAAATATTTACAGAGCACCTCCTGTATATGCTAGCCAGTGTGGGGAGTACGATGCTGAATTATTTCATGACTCAGACTGGTAAGGGAGAAAAAGCCTGTTACACATGTAGCTCAAATATACAGCAGAAAGGATCACTGAAAAGAGATACATAGATTCCTGGTGTCCTTGCGTCCAGCCCAGTTCACATCCTTTTTTATTGTCAAATTGTCCCAGTTGAGATGATAAGTTATATGGCCCCTCTAGCTTAAGGATTTGGTAAAACTTGACTTTGTGAAGACAGAGAACAGTTGCTAGGTAAGGATAGTACCATGAATTTTAAAAAATGGGCAATGGAAAGGCTCTGGTGTACTTAGGAAACAAAGTGTTTAGTTTGGAGCTTTGGGAACAGGAAAGAGAATTAGTCGAGATAAAAATTGGGAAGCCCAGTTGAGGTTCTCGGTAGGCCTGAATGCCAGACCACATACAGACCTTGGATTTTATGTAGTTGGCAATGGGAATCAGTGAACAACTTTTTTTAAAGATTTATAAGGATCTTCATATTTTCTTCCACATATAGTAAAGGACTCTTGCGGGGGCACAGGGGTTTAAAACAAAATTGTTAGGGGCCCTGCCAATTAAGGGTCATCTATATTTCTATCTAAGTCAGTGGGAAAATGAGATCTGAATGACTGCAATCTACAGTGAACTATTGCAGAATCCAAAAAATCACTAAGCTTTAGAGCACCAATTGACTTTGAATCAAACCCTGTGGTTTTACAGGGTTAAAGAGATGGTTAAATGTTTAGGCTCTTCCAGCGAGCCGCGGGCAGAGAGAGATCCTTGCTACCCTGACCTCTGTGTAGTGAGTACCTCACTTCCCCGGAGAGATGAATTTTGGGACCCCTGTGACTTCTGGCCCAGTGGTACCAGTGGCTCCGTGTCTTGGCTTAATTGTGATAAAGTAATGATGTCTGCTCTTCCTCAAGGATGTGGAAGCCCACTTTTTAAAATGTCCAGTGCCTAGAAATTCTTGGAAGAAAGCAGACCTTCAGAAGGGAGATTGTTGAACCCACTGCTCCTCGTCCTTCCCTGACTCTCAGAGTCATGCTAAGTATGGCAGAAATCATGAGGGACAACAATTAAAAGCAAGGACAGTAGATACTGTTTTCACACATTGAAATAGGATTTTAAATTATGGCTTGTGTAGAAATGCAAGAATTTTTTTAAAAAATATTTTTAATTATGAAATGTTATCTTTTATAGCATAAAGTATTATAAAATATAGATCTTCGTATTTTAAAAAAACATTTGGAAAGACTAAAATTAGCAAAACTAATCAAATAAGTACAAGCTTACAGATCACTGGCTCGTGAGAACTTTATTTTGTCCTAATTATACAGAATCGTTATTGATACTCATTGAGATTAGATGCGTTACTATAAAGCCGTAAGGGTCTGAGACAGCACTGAAAGCATGTTTTGTATATTTTTATACTTTATGGAAAGTTAATTTTCTTATCATTATATTTTTGGATGTCCATCAGAGAAATCCTGAGAAAATGCAAGTTTGGAATGACCGTGGTATGCCCAAAGAGAGGGGTGAATACTTTCATGCATAAAAACCTAATTGTTTATATCACATAGTATTTATGATAAAGGAGTTGATTTTGGAGATCAAAGACTTCATATAAAGAAAGGAAGTGTTACATGAAGTGCTACAACTGTCTCTCGTAAGCCATTAGTTGAATCATCAAATAAACGCATCATGTAAAATTATGTTTTCATCCCTGGAACACTTTTGGATCCTGATTCTGACTTACTGAATATAATGTAAACAGTCAGGTAGGTATCTACCTAAGTAGAAGTTGCTGTAAACTCAGTGGTTTCTCACAGACATCAATTTGAGCTTCAAAAAGGATACTTTAAATGGATGATTTTATTTTCTTTGGGAACTAGGTTTCCATGTTACTTAGAGAATAATAGTTTTATTGGTGCCTGGGTGGCTCAGTAGGGCAAGCATCTGACTCTTGATTCTGGCTTAGGTCATGATCTCATTGTTTGTGAGTTTGAGTCCTGCATCGGGCTCTATACTGACAGTGCAGAGACTGCTTGGGATTCTCTCTCTCTCTCTCTCTCTCTCTCTCTCTCTCTCTCTCTCTCTCTCTCTCCCCTCCTCCCCCATTCATTCCCTCTCTCTCAAAATAAATAAATAAACTTTAAAAAAAAAAAGGAAGAAAGAATCATAGCTTTGTTGGACAAAACAAGCATAAAGCTGCAGCAGAAATAATGGTGAGAGGTTTATTCCAGATGCTTCTTAGAAACTAAGAAAGGCAAAGACAGATTAGCAGTTGCCTTGCCCTTGGCCAGAGAATGGTTTCCACTCTAGAAAATAGTGGGTCTTCTTTGATCTGTCATCTGTCTTAAAACCGCAGATTCAGGAGGCATACCCTTGAAGTTACAGCGGGGGACGAACTCACCAGGCCAGCGTGAGGCTCGAAGGGTATGGAAATTAAACGTTCAAGTACCTTCCATGAATATGATCTCCAGATACCTGACAACAGCAGGCGGGCTGCCGTGAGCAAACTTTTCAGCTCTGAGGTCCTGGAGTTTTTGTCATTTGGAAGAATGCGTGGGTGGGGGCACTTGGAGCGGAGGAAGGCACATGGGCCAGGTTTGGGGTCTGGGGGAGTCCTGCAAAGAAGCGGGGACCAGAGGAGCTCAGAGCAAGTCCTCATGGGGGAACACTGGAGCCTCGGATGTTGAAATGCACTTTTGGGGCATAGTTTTTCATTTATATTGATTATTTTATTTTTTTGAGAGCATGGTAGAAATAATAGAGCAGAGAAATGGTCGTCTATTATGACATTTAAGACGAGGAATTTCTTCAAATGAATTTGTATTTCTGCTTTTTAAATGGGGAGAGAGGGTAGCTGATGAGGGCTGAGCACGACAACCCCCATCTCAGATGCATCCATGTGGAAACTTCTCCTAAACCGCCTGCCTTTCTTCGGACCGTTCACAGGGTGCTTGGCACCGACTGCTTACGTGGTACCATTTCTGCATGTGTCTTGTCTTCCCAGTCAGCCTGTAGCCTCTCTGAGGACAGAGTCAAGGGTTCAAAAATGGGAATAAAAGCATTAATGTTACGCTTTAACACTTTATGGAATACTTTTCATATATATCATTTGGTATCTCTTAATGGTATATTTCATGTAACAGTCTTCTAAATAAAAGCTGGAAGAACAAGATAGGTGTATTTTCTATTTTATTTGAGATTTGCTAAAACTTGATTTATGCTAAAAGACCACATTGGCACGATTTTCCAATATTTAGGTTATGTGCTTTAGAGTACCAAAAAGTCTACTGTATGTAAGTTCTGAGCAACTGTAATGTTAACAATTTATATGAAATTTATCTAGAGATTCATTTGAAATTTATAAGTAGAGACAATATAGAAAGGTTTCAGAGTTCTGAAATTAAAGTTGGAAACTTATGGGAGATTTTACAAGTTTATTTCAATCCAAGTTATATCTGTAAGTGATTAATAAACACATTAATAGTACAAAATCAACTTCCTTGTACCCACACCTGAGTCTCTCTCCCCAAAGTCAACTGTGTCTACATATTTGATGGTTTCTTTTGGTATTTACCTCTGTGTTTTTATTTTTTGTTTATTTAATTTTTAAACTTTATTTATTTGAGAGAGCAAGCGAGAGAGTGTGGGAGGGGCAGGGGTAGGGGGAAAGAGAATCCCAAGCAGGCTCCACACTGTCATTTCAGAGTCCGACACGGGGCTTGAAACCATGAACTATGAGATCATGACCTTGAGCTGAAATCAAGAGTTCGACGCTTAACCGACTGAGCCACCCAGGCGCCCCTCTGCCCATTTTTTTTAAATAGGCTATTTGTGGTTTGTTTTTGCTGTTAAGTTGTATGGGTTCCCCAGTATTTTGGATATTAACTCCATATCAGATGTATTATTTGAAAATATTTTTTTTCCCATTCTGTAGGTTGTCTTTCAGCTTGTTGATGGTTTCTTTTGCTGTGCAGAAGTTTCTGAGTTTGATGAAATCTTGTTTCTTTTTTGTTGTGTTGCTTGTGTTTTAGGTATCATATAAAAAAATTCATTACCAAGACCCATGTCAGGGAGATTTTTTTCCTATGTTTTCTTCTAGAAGATTCATGGTTTCAGTTCTTAGAATTTAAGTCTTTAATACATTTCAAGTTAACTGCTGTGAGTGGTTTAAGATGGGGGTCAGTTTCATTCCATATATATGAATATCAAGTTACTTCAGCACCATTTATTGAAGAGACTGGCTTTTCTCCACTGAGTATTTTGGCTTCTTTGTCAAACATTAGCTTGCCTTAGATGCGTGGGTTTATTTCTGGGCTCTCGACTCTGTTCCCCTGGTCTGTTTGTTTTTATGGCAGTATCATAGTGTTTTGTTTGATGCTGTATGTTGAAATCAAGGAATGGGATGCCTCCTGCTTGGTTCTTCATTCTCAGGATTTCTTTGACTCTTGAGGGTCTTTTGTGGTTCCATATAAATTTTCAGAGGGTTTTTTTTCCCTCTACTTGTGTAAAAAATCCCTTTGAAATATAGATAGGGGTTGCATCAAATCTATAGAAGGCTTTTGGTGGTATTGACATTGTAACAATTAATTATTCCAGTTCTGTCAGCATGAGATACCTTTCTGTTCACTTGTGTCTTCTTCAATTTCTTTCATTAATGTCTTATAAATTTCACAGTAGCAATTTTCACTTCCTTGGTAAATTTATTCCTAAATATTTTATTGATTTTGATACTGCTATGAGTGGGATCCACCTTTAAAATTTCCTTTTTCACAGAATTTATTGTTAGTGGATAGCCTTTCTGATTCTTGATTTGTTTGTTTGCTTTTGGTGACCTCATTCCTCTTGGAAACTGTGAGATGTTTCTCATTGCCTCCATGTTCTGAAATTTTACAATGTTGTGTGCTTTGATTCAGGTCTTTTCCTAACCATCGTTCTGAGTCGGCCATACACAATTTAGAAACGTATATCATTCCGTTCAGAGAAATTTTCTTGCACCACATCCTTGATAATATCTTCTCCATCATGTATACCTTATTTTCTCTCTGAAACCCAAGTTGTCAGATATCAGTTCTCTAATTTTCCTGTCTTTTCCTTTCTGTTGATCTTAATGTCTGGAAAATTTTCTTTACATGATCTAACACTTAATAATTGAGTTCATTTATACATCATAGTTTATTTCCAAGAGGTTTAAAATTATTTTTCTAAATACTTTTCTTTTGATCTGTTGTAATTCTCTGCAGATGCTAATTGAAACATCTCTGAGCAAAACTGAAGATTTCTCCTGTTCATTACATTGCCTGTTTCATTGTTTCAGTATGTTTATTTATTTATTTATTTACTTAAATGTTTATTTTTGGCAGAGAGAGAGACAGAGCACAAACAAGGGCGGGGAGCAGAGAGAGACACATATGATCCAAAGCAGGTTCCAGGCTCTGAGCTTCACCACAAAGCCTGATGTGGGGCTTGAACCCACGAGCCATGATCCTGACCTGAGCTGTAGTCAGATGCTCATCTGACTGAGCCACCCAGGTGTCCCTCAGTATGTTTGTTTTAAATGTTTATTTATTTTGAGACAGAGAGAATGTATGTGCGTAAGCAGGGGAGGGGCAGAGAAAGAGGAGGAGAGAATCCCATTCAGGCTTTGAGCTATTAGAGCAAGCCTGAAGTAAGGCTTGATCTCATGAATCATGAGATCATGACCTTAGCTGAAATAAAAAATTGGACACTTAACCAACTGAATTACCCAAATGCCCCATTGTGTTTGTTTTAGATTCTGTTTTTATTTTACAGGCCTAGTGTTCTAGGCAGACATAGAAGTCAGACAAAACTAATATCAGTCATTCTAATTCTTAGCTCCTTCTAGGCACATGAGAGGATTAGCTTCCCTGCTTTTCTGTGACTTGTTTTGACCAGTGGACTGTGAACAGAAGTGATGTACATGTCTTCCCTGCCCACAAGATATATGTAATCTCAGGATGGAGGTGCCACAGTCGTCACCCGGAGTGTGTTCTGGAATGCTGAGCCATGCTATAGATGCCGGTGGCCTAGGGGAGTCATCCAGACTCACCTTGAACTTGGCTCGAGTGAGCAATGGGTGATTGTTCTGTTGAGCCACTGAGACTGCCGTTGTTTTTTACTGCAGCATCACCTGGCTTGTCAGACTTAAGAATGTGGCATTAAAAGCTCTTTGGAACCTCTGTGTTTGTGGGTCGGGCTTCATTATGTAGTGATCCAGCTCAGACTCCACTGTGGTTCTCCCAGACCTTCCAGACGCTCATGTCAACAGATCTCTCTTCTCCTGTTCTTGTTCGTTTTCCCAGGAAAAGCTCCACTGTCCCCTACCTAATGTAAACAAACGTAAGCCCAGCTACCAAGATCCTACAAGTTGAGTAGGGGGGGGGGTTGGGAGGCTCGCTGGACAGTATGTAGACTGTCCCTTAATCCTTCTCTCAGCTGTCCCAGCCTCCTGGAAGCCCGCAGTCCCTCTCTGACTGAGTCTGTCTAGAGAAGAAACCTTCAGTTTCTGACCAGGTTGGGCACAAGCAGGCTGACACCGTAACTGGCTTCCAGCTCGTCCTCCGTCACCCTACCCAACGTCTGAAGTCCCTGACACTGGGATTCCAGAGCCGAGTTAGGGGTATGCAGCGTGGAGCACTCAGCTTCTGAGCTCGCTTTCTTGCCGAGTTAGGTGTCCTGTTTCCTGCGGCTGCTAAGTCAGTTAAGACTTGGCCATTTGCTCTTCACCACTTCACATTGTGTTGCACTTGTCCATTGAGCAGCACTTTGTCTTTTTGTGTGTAGTTGCTGTGTTCTAGAGGGTGTGTGGGTTGAACACATGTATTGAGTCTGTTGTGTTTATTGGAATTTCATTAATGAAGGATGTTCCCCTACCTTTTTATTATAAAAAATTTCAAAGAGATAGAAAAATGAAACTAGTAGGGAGAATGCATGGACATCTTCTGCATATGTGTGTATATTCTATTTATATCTCTGTTTAGCTCTTTTGCTGGAACATTGGAAGATAAGATACTATGACCCTTCCCTAGTACATAGTTTCATATACATCTTCTAAGAACAAAATATTCTCTTACACACCAGAATACCAATGATCATAACCATGGAAATTTTAAAAAGTTTCTATAATATTACCTAACATCTAGTATGTTTAAATTGCCTTAGGTGTTCCAAGAATTCTTTTATAACCTTTTTTCCCTTAAAAATTAAGATCTACTTAAGATAAACATGCTACCATTGGCTGTTATTTCTCTTATGGACTTAAAGCAAATTCTTCAAACCTTTTGGGTTGTGCATTTTTTCTTTTCATTAATCTTGAATAGTACCAGCACCTACAGAACTGGATAAATAACTAAAGAGGAGGTCCTGATAAGGAGATGGTAGTGAAAATATGTGTGAACAAGCTGGGTTTTCTTTTAGAAAGCAATTTTAGTGGCTTGTTTTCCTAAGTCAGGGGTTGCTAATCTAAAAATTAACCAAGCAATATTCGCGTTCAGTTCATTAACCTTGTAGATAAAGAAAGAATATTTATCTTTGCAGTGATGAAGAACTATATTTAGAGCTTTTCCCAGCCCACCCCACTTCACCTTGCAGCTTTGCCAGCCTTCAGCCTCATGACTTCTGTTTGCTTGAAATTGAATTTGAGTTGAAGCTCAGAGGGCACGCATTTTTGTTTATGACTAAGGCCTGATCTCTGAAGTTAGTATAGTTATCAGACATTCCTGACATTCCATATGTCTACTTTTTAGTGCTGCGAGGACCTAGTGCTATGCCAGAGGAAAATAGAGGGTGAGAGCACAGGGAAATGCCACTGAAGTATAACTTTGTATAAGTTCTAAAAATTCGGTCATGGGTTTAACTAGACAAGCGAGTGCTAGGTATGGAATTGATTTGTGGCATGGTAGTGCCATTCCTTAGGCTGCTTAGGAACGTTTCTTAGCTTTCTCAGATTTGACTCTTGAAATTCCAACTATGGAGGTTTCAAAAATTCTGTGATTCTTTTGGTTTGTGTGTTAGTTGTCCTCAGGGCCAAGTTGAGGTGCTTTTCAACACAGAAGTCTAGGATCCCGAGAGTGGTGTAGTGTGTGGTTGACGGGGTCAGTGGTACAGATGCAGTGATTGGCAGGATGCAACTTACTGACTGCGTATTGAAGGAACACCGGCCATTGTTCTGGGCACCAGGGACTGCGGTGGTGGACAGGACAGTGGGAGGGAGGTACCAAGAAAGACCAAGAAAGACCATATCAATAAGCAAGACCAATCAGACCTGATAATAACTTTGAGGAAATGAACTCATATGATGTACAGTGATTATTTTAGATAGACTTGTGTATTACTTAGCCCTGCCGAGTTAACAAGCAGCCTGCAAATCTCAGTGACTTTTACACAAACGTCTGCGTCTCTTTCATATTGTATCAAGTCAACTAAAACATAACATAAGAAGTAAAACAGTCACCTAAACTGTAAATCGAAGGGATCGGCATTACACACAATCTATTAAATTGGTCACTGAAAACATGTGCTTTAAAAAAAATCAAATTTGGGGGCACCTGGGTGGCTCAGTTGGTTGAACGTCCAACTTCAGCTCTGGTCATGATCTTGCAGTGCATGGGTTTGAGCCCCACATTGGGCTCTGTGCTGATATTTCAGAGCCTCAAGCCTACTTCAGATGCTGTCTGTCTCTTTCTGTGCCCCTCTCCCTCTTGTGTTTCTCTCTCTCTCTTTCTCTCTCTCTTTAGCTCAAATAAATAAATAAAACCTTTAAAAATAAATAAATAAATAATACAAAATTCAAATTTGACTCAGTCCAGTATACACATGGCACAGAAGTGTCAAATTAGATCCTAATGTCAATAACTTAAAATTATAACTTTTAAATTTAATAGAAAAGTTTATTATAAAGAAATTGAAGTAAATTATAGGATCTTTGGTCAGAAGCTTTAAATGGTTGTTATACTCCTTTAGTGTACACCAAGAAGGATTCAAGAAGGGCTAAATAATAGAAAGATGTTTCTTCTCCATAATGAACACATACGTAAAATATACTTGAATGGATGTTTGCTCCTCTTAATGGAGACGTTGTATATAAACTATGTGAATAGACACTCTATAGAAACTACTGGTCACAACTAAGTTTAAAAGGCCACTAGTAGGGGTGCCTGTGGCTCAGTTGGTTGAGGGTCCTTGGTTAGGTCATGTTCCCAGGGTTGGAGGATCAAGCCCCACATTGGGCTCTGCACTGAGCGTAGAGCCTGCTTAAGATTCTCTCTCTCTGCCCCTCTCCCCGACTCATGCTCACTCTCAAAGAAATAAATAAATAATAAATGAATGAATTTTCAAAAGGCCGTAGCCGATGTTATCCCCAGAATTTCCAAGTAACATTTATGGGTGCAGGCATGCATTTTTTGCATGTTTGAAGCAAGCGTGCTTTCCCGCACATGCGTTTTCTCCAGCATGAGAACCTGCAGGTACACGGAGGCTGAGGACTCATGGGCCTCAAAGCTTTCGTTGGAAGCAGTCAGACATGGATTAGTTTGTGGGAATCCAGCCAGATGCCTCTCTGGTCTTCACGTTCGTGTAGACCTGGATTCACCCGATTCCCTTCTCCTCGCTGGGCCCTGGAAGATCCCTGACAGTCAAAAACTAGATACTCCTTTCGTGTCAGTCATGAAGAGACCTCTTCACGCAAGACCGACCAGGCTCTGCTATAGCAACACCACAGCGCCAGGAAGCTTCTTCAGTTAAACGTGTCAGGAGCGCAGTGCTCACGTGGCCAAACCCACACTTTCTTGGGGCATTTATCCTGGCAGGCTTGACAAAGCGGGGGTCTGCTGCCACACCACAAGCTCCACATGTAGGACGCTCATTGGCTTTGTCTCTACATGTGACCATATCTGTAGCTGTTGCCTGAAAATAGTCCAAACCAGAGGGTAGGAAGGAGTGAAGTGTCAGATACGTCCCCACAGGTCACCGGGGCCTAGTTCTCGGGATTCTCCAGCCTTTAAACCAGCAGCCTGCTGGCTGGGGTGGCTAGAACCTGGCCCAGTGTAGCCGTGCCCTCCCCACACAGCTAGTGGCCTCGGGGCCACAGAGCCACAAGGTCCCCATGCCAGGCGCCTTGGCCCTGAGTCACTGTCCCTCGGGAGCTGCGCACCTGGCAACTGGCGGCGCCTTCCTGTGCCTGAGCAGAATCCAGGTCCATGGCTGGCTGGGGCCTCATTCAGGAGCACGCAGTCCGCTCTTGTTTTCAGGTGAGAGTGTCCACCTGTACCGCACTGGACTGGGAAGGCCAAATAAACTGTGGTCTAAACCGCCTGTAAAAACTGAGAGAGCAGCCGGAAAGGTCCCAAGGTATATTGTTGAAGGAAGAAAGTAAACCACAGAATGACACGTGCAGGGTATTATTTATGTTAACGCTGCAAACAGGTTTCCAGCTCCACGCAGAGAAGGATCTGCAAGGACACCGCACCGCACCACACTGGTAATAGCGGCACTTGGAGGAGAGGGGCGTGGGGACGTCGATGAGAGCTGGCTGTCAGAGGCAGGTGCAGAAAGCGAGCTGCGTGGGGTGGAGGGAGCATCTGGAGGCTGGCCTGCCGGAGTTCTGATGGATTGGGGGTGGGGGCAGTGAGGGACAGGGAGGCCCCAGGGGCTGTGACTCCAGCATCTGGGTTGAGGATTATGGCATTTTCTGAGATGGGGGGGTGTCTCAGGGGAGGAGTGCGGTTGGGGGGCAAGGGTTCTGTTTCATGTGAGTTAAGCATTCCATGTGGCTATGAATGATCAGGTCGATACTGGCTCTAATAGGCAGTTTCTCCACCGAGAGGTGTGGCTAGAAATCGCTCACTCATTTTCTCTAGCATCTGTTGAGCCGAGTGCCATGCTATGTGCTTAGAAGAAAAACCAGGAGGGGCTTGGTGAACAGAAGAGACAAGTAAACTAGAAAAATGTAAAGGGTGTGGAAAAGGACCAATTTGAACAGGAAGCCCATTTCCTAAGCCGGAGCTTGCCCTGTGCTGTTGAACAGCAATAGCCTCGGGAGCAGGATGCATTTGGAATGGTCTCTTAAGGAAGCTGGGTTTTGAAGGACAAGTATAAGGTGAAACTGAGGAAGGAGAGAGTACTGGAAAAGTGGAGGGAGCGAGGGTGTCCAGGCCTGCATGTAGGGAGCTGCACGTAGAAAAGCATGTTTCTGCTCCTGTATATCAGGCTGATGGGCTTTTCCATTACTTCTCGTGGACTCCTTGAGGTTTTCAGTAGCCGGTGAAGCAGGCATCTGGATGCAGACGTCCGGCTTCCCAGCAGTGACGCCGGGTAGGACTGCCACCCTCTCTGCCCACGGACAAGCTTCATGATTTTCTGTGTTAATGAAGTTAAGGAGCTAATTCCTTGTTGGTACGAGCTGGGTTTTCTTTCTTCTCTCGCGTTTCATATTGTGGCCCACGGTGCCAGCAACTCGTGCCAACCGGGTCGTGCACTTGGCCCTTCACGCTGATCTTGAAGCCTGATCACGTTTTTTTCTCTCCCAGAAGCTGGGTTTGTTTGCACATGTTGACAGCAGGCTTACTCACATTGACGGAAACAATCCCAGTGTCTGTAAAGTGGTGAGTGCACACGAAACGCCGTGCATCCGTACAATAGAATAAGTGCTATTTTTCAAGAAAGGGAACAAATTCTTTTACAACAATATGGATGTACCTCAAAAAACAAAAACAAGCATTATGTTAAAAAAAAAAAAAAGCGAGGCACAAGACACCACGCGTTGTGTGACTCCGTTTAGGTGAAATTCCAGAAAAGGCAAGTCTGTAGAGGCAGAAGGTAAATTCGTGGTTGCCCAGTGCAGGGGGTTAGGGATCAGGGTGACAGCGCAGGCACATGGAATCTTCTGGGGCTGGTGGGAATGTGCTAACCTTACACTGCCTGTGGGTTTCAACACCATAGATTTACTCAAAATCTCTGATTTGTACACTTAAACAGCAGGCAGATTTTATGGTGTGGAAGTCACACTCCATGACGCTGTGGAACTGCACTGGCCACAGCTGGGCTCGGGCTCTGCAGTGGTCACGGTGGCGGGAAAGCACGCAGGGACCACGGTGGCCGCACGGAGGAGGGCTGGTGCTTGGGTGCATGGATGGCGAATGCGGTACTGTTGGGAGGACCCCTTGTTGGGCCGAGCCGCCTCCCCGGTGTTAATTCTGTGACTTTTTGCTGGTACAACAAACAGGCACACACTCAACGATGGGTTTTCAAAGCAAACGTTTGGGGATCATGGGGGGCGGAGAGGGCAGACAGTCCCTGGGTCACTGGTTCCCTGTGGAGAAACCTTTGGGGGGACTAAACCCATGCCTCGCGTCCCCGCAGCCCGGAGCTTGAGGGAGGCGTCATCGGCAACTATTTGGTGACCTGAGGCATGCGTGAACGACATGTGCCCCTGTGGGTAGGTTTATTATTACTTACTACTGGCAGGAGCGGAACGATGAGAGAGTGAGGTGGGGCCTGTTCCCTCTTCCGTTGAAGTCCGTTTTCTAAGCCTTCGGTTTTGCCATCTGGTCTCGTGTGGCTGACCGCAGGCACGTCCCAGGCAAGGCTTGGCCGGCCGGTTGATCCCTCCCGGTGTCCCATCTCCCTGCGACGTTTTAGCCCGTATTTTACCTGTGTGTCCTGCGGGCGCCTCCCACACGACATAGCTTAAATTAATCCCTGGTGCGTTTGCTCACCCACCCGGTGCCCTTCTACTCAAGCCACGGAACCGGAGACTTCCTCAGTTACCCTCTTCCGCCTTTCGAGAGTGCGTTGTTTCCATGACGCTCCCGCTCTGCTTCACCCGGCTTCTGCTCCCCAGGATCCAGGCTGCGAACTCCGCATTTACTAGAACCTTCTCCCCTCCCGGCAGCCCCAGACGCTGCTAGTACCTCTGTCCCGCAACTGGCCTGCCCACTGGTCTCCTTTCTCTTCGGCGGTCGCCATCGCCTCCTGCCTGCCGCTGAAGCGGGCGGTGAGCTGCTTCAGCCGCTCTCGGGCCAGTGCCTCTCACGCCTCGGCAGGCGTCGGGGGCAGGCGTCGGGGGCAGGCGTCGGGGGCAGGCATCGGGGGCACTGAGTTTCTGGCTTCGTGGTTTGAGAGCTTGCATCTCTAACAAGTTACCTGATGCTGCGATGCTGCCGGCTTGGGAACCGCCACTTTATTCCGTTCAGGGCCCCGCTGTTAGGGTCACTTTCCTCAGTTAAAATCTGTCCCTGTTATGCGCCGCCTTGCTGGGGTCTTCCCTTGGTCTAGGACCAGGTTTCCCAAGGTGGGGGTAGTGGGACAGGGACATCACAGTAGTCATGTTATTTTTCTATTTTACTTTTCTTTCAACACTTCCAGTCAGGTCAAGGAGAAAGTCTGGTGCTAATAGGACTTTAACACCTTTCTAATTCTAATTAATTGCCTTTCTAACAAAGAGAGCAGCTTGTAAGCTCAACGCCTCTGTCGGCAGCTCTTTACAATTCCTTGTATGATTTTGTTATCATTGTATTTATTTTCAATGGCAAGTGTTAAAGGATCACGATTTGAGACACTGGATGTAGAAATGGAATCCAGAGTCTTTTTTTTTTTCAAAAGCTTTTAATGTTTATTTATTTTTAAGACAGATGCAGAGTGCAAACAAGGGAGGGGCACAGAGAGAGGGAGACACAGAATCTGAAACAGGCTCCAGGCTCTGAGCCGTCAGCACAGAACCCAATGCGGGGCTTGAACCCACAAACCACGAGATCATGACCTGAGCCGAAGTTGGACACTTAACCAACTGAGCCTCCCAGGTGTCCCTGGAACCCAGAGTCTTAAAGAGGTCTTGTGAATCTTATGTTCTAGTTGGTTTCATACTTTGGTTTCATTTATCACATGTGATTCTTTTGATCAATCTGGAATTAATCTTTTTTGGAAGGAAGGAAGATCTAGTGGTGAATCTATAGTGTCTGTATAGTTTTTATTTAGTTTAATACCAATCTTGTAAAAATGTG
>NC_043700.1:13165140-13251648 GCF_006229205.1 Suricata suricatta
GGGGGGGGGGGGGGGGGGGGGGGGGGGGGGGGGGGGGGGGGGGGGGGGGGGGGGGGGGGGGGGGGGGGGGGGGGGGGGGGGGGGGGGGGGGGGGGGGGCGGAGAGCAGGTAGGAGGGTGCCCGAGAAGACTCGAGCCTCCGTAGGACGGGTCCGCTGGGACAGGGATCGGGATCCTGTGTCGGAATAGCATTCCTAGTTAAATGGAAACAACCTTTTAATGGTTTTTTAATACTACCAAATTGTGTGTTGAAAGGAATGTATCAAGTTACAAAATTACCCGCAACAGATGAAAGTAACTGATTGCTCACATCCTCCCCAGAACAGAGTTTCATTACGACAAAGCAAAACAAAAACAAGAACTTGATACCCTGATAGACTGCAAATTAAATGAAGCCTCATTATTGCTTTTTTTTTTTTGGCAATTCTTTTTATTATTCGTGAAGTTGCACGTTTTCACATATTCGTATAATTTAACTTCCCCTTGCGAGAATCCCTTATTCACTTGGAGTCTCCGCATGGTTAGGACTTGTTACAATCTTTAAAAAATAGTTTATTAAGGTGAAATTTACAAACCGCATAGGTAACCACTTTAAAGTGAACAGTTCATGGGGCGCCTGGGTGGCTCAGTCGGTTAAGTGTCCAGCTTTGGCTCAGGTCATGATTCCATGGTTCGTGGTTTGAGCCGTGCCTCAGGCTCTGTGCTGACAGCTCAGAGCCTGGCGCCTGCTTCGGATTCTGTGTATCCCTCTCTTTCTGCCCCTCCCTTGCTCATGATCTGTCTCTCTCTGTCTCTAAAAAATAAATGAATGTTTAAAAAAATAAAAATAAAGTGAACAGTTCTGTGGCGTTTACGACAGTTCAGGCTGTGCAAGCACCATCTCTGCCTGATTTCAGAACATGTCTACCCTTGCAGAGTCTCTGTCCACTCACCCCTCGCCCTGGCTCCCGACGACTGCTCCTCTCCTTTCTATCTGTATGGATTTGTCTGTGCTGGACAGTTCATAGGCACAGAATCATGTCATGCGTGACCTTCCAGGCCGGGCCCTACTTGGCATTGTATTTTGGAGGCTGTCCACACTAGCACGTGTACGCACGTCCTTCCTTGTTATGGCTGGACAGCGCTGCATGGTGTGCACAGACCGCACGTCGTTTGTCCATTCATCCATTGATGGACATTCGAGGCGTGTCCACTTTTTGAAGGTTGTAAATAGTGCTGCTGTGAGCACGCGTGTACACGTAACTGCTCAGGAACCTGTTTTCAGTTCTTTTGGGCGTGTACCCAGGAGCGGAAATGCAAGGTCATCTAGTGATTCCATGTTTTGCTTTTTGAGCAACTGCCAAACTGCCCCAGTTTATCTCCCCACCCACGATGTACAGGTGTTCCCCCTCTCCACCTCCATGTCAGCACTTTCTACGTTGGGGATGTTGTCACCGTTGTTTTACTTAGAGCCGTCCAGGTGAGGATGAACTGGTGCTTCATCATGTTTTCTATGTTCGTTTTCCTGATGACCGTTACATTGCGTACTTGTTACTATTTTGTATGTAGGTGAGAAAATGAAAGAACAAAGCTTGCTTTCGAAGAACTTATTTTAAAATTATTTAAATGTTCTTTGAGAGGGAAAAATGCTTACTTACAGTTAAATGAGGTGGCTCTAATCTGAGAATAAATAAGTCATTAATTCCATAGATTTCATAATACAGGTATTTCTGAAGCACAGGCTTTTGCCTCCAGTTTCAGTTTTTTATGAAACATTTTTAAAAATTTTATTGATTTTGAGAGAGAGGGAGTAAGCACATGAAAGAGAGAGAGAGATGGAGAGAGGAAGTGAGAGAGAGAGAGAGAGAAAGAGAGAGAGAGAGAGAGAGAGAGAATGAGAGAATCCCAAGCAGGCTTCTCACCGTCAGCGCAGAGCCTGGTGCAGGGATTGAATTTGTGAGCCACGAGATCACGACCTGAGCTGAGACCAGTCATAAGCGGCTTGACTGCCTGAGCCACCCAGTGCCCCCGCCCCAGTTTCATTGTTAAATTGAGTTGGTCTTCATGTCTCCATCACCTGGGGGGACTGGGGTGTGATTTGTGGTTTACCTGGAGGTTCTCAGGGTCCACGGACCACAGCGTCAGCATCACGTGGGGACTTGTCAGAAACGCAGATTTCCAGACCCCAACTCCCGTCTCCTGAGGCAGAAACTCTGGGGTGGGCCTAGCCCTCTGTTTCGTAAGTCTTTGCAATGAGTTGGGTGTACGTGTAGGTTCGAGAGCCCCTGTTCTCTAAATCAGTATTTTCAGGCTGCGCTTTCATTACAGAGTTCTTGTGGGAAATGTAATCCACAATTTTGACCTTATAGGCACCAACTTTTTTTAGTTAAAATAGGCAGACAGTATAAACACTTAAGGTGAACCATTTTATTACCTCCTGTTTCAGAATGGCACATATGAATCATATAATTGTATGTAGAAATTGCAATTCAGGGGCGCCGGAGTGGGTCAGCCGGTTAAGTGTCCGACTGATTTTGGCTCAGGTCACACGATCTCATGGTTGTGGGATTGAGCTCCGTATCAGGGTCAGTGCAGAGTGTGGAGCCTGCTTGGGATTCTCTCTCTTTTCTCTCTCTCTCTCTCTCTCTCTCTGGAAAAAAAAAGATACTGCAATTCAGTCTACAAATCGTATTAAAAAGATAAGTTGTTTTTAAAAGCTACGTTCAATCTTTGATCACATCTATAAAGAATGTAAGAGTTGTGTGTCCTCGACGTGCACCTTTCCTGCTCTCTGTGCTTGGACTTCACCTTCGACTCCTTCAGAGGCTCTGTTGTGATGGCGGGTGGTGTGGAGGCCTGCATGGGGAGCACATGCCAGCTACCACCTTCCGGGAGTCCCGCGGGCAGTGACTAGGGGGCAGTGTGTGCTCCCCTGCCCGTGGATGCTGCTTCAGCATCCAGGCCCTTCCTCTCTCCCCCCAGAACTTTGTAAAGGGGCCTCTCTCTTGCCACTTCTTCCAGAAGCTGGCGGGAAGTGAAATCCACATAGCATATGAGTAGGGGAACACATGCTTTAGAAGACACCAGTTACAGCCACATCCTGCATAATACACCACATGGCTGGAAACGACAAATGTTGACTAGGAAGAGGTATGTGTTACCCAGTCATGGGCTTATTGGATTAGAAGTAATTTTTTTTCCTACAGGGGCTATTTTTTTTAATGTTTGTTTATTTTTGAGACAGAGAGAGACAGAGAGCATGAGCAGGGGAGGGACAGAGAGAGAGGGGGAGACACAGAATCCGAAGCAGGCTCCAGGCTCTGAGCTGTCAGCGCAGAGTCCGATGCAGGGCTCGAACTCACAAACTGAAAGATCATGACCTGAGCCAAAGTCGGACACTTACCCGACTGAGCCACCCAGGTGCCCCTTACACAGGCTATTCAGATGCAACAATACTTGTATCTACTTTTATAAGGATTTAACACACATTTATATGTATTAAAGCATGTGTGTGGTACGTGGTAAGCAGTAAATATTTTCAATTTTTAGTGTAATTACTATGTGCATAAGTTGACTTCTGTTTACATAGAATATTCTTAGCTTTGACACTTTTGCAGATAATGTAGTTGAGTCCCCAAACCAACAGTAGAAGCAGTGTGCTTTTTCAAAGGTGAATTACCCACAAATATTGCCTTTCAGGAGTCCATTCATGAAGCAACATTAGAAGAGGTTAGGTCTAGGGCCTCCTAAAGTCCTCCACGGATTGAAGATCTCTCGGTTGGAATGAATAAACGATTAGGAAGTGAATGTTAAAGAGGAGCCAGTAGATTTGAGGAAAGACTCTTTTAGGGTGGAGGGATTGGGTATATTTGTAGGCCGCCGGGAGGGAAAATTTAAGTCTAAGAGGGGTGATCTATACTTGCTCATAATTGATGGGGTGTGAGTGCAGAGCAGTGAGAAATCGGGTGGATTATGGACTGAAGATTGGCCGGCTTTGGAGTCGGGAAGGGATTATGAGCGCGGTGAATGAAGGGAGCCGGCGTTTGGGTTCTAGGAGAGGAAGTTGGGAAACAAGACTGTTGTGTTCAAATACTTGAAACCCCAGCTCATGGAAGAGTTCTCTTTGGCACCAAGGGATAAAACTTACACTAGTGGGTAAAAGTTACAGAAAGACCAGACCCCCGGCAGGACTATCTGGGAACCCAGGCAGGTACAAAGAGCACATGAACTCAGTCTGAAGAAACGGACACCCGGTTGGGTTGCCCAGTTACGTGCCTTCCCAGCTCAAGATGTTGGGTGAGCCACTGAAATAATGGAGGCCCAGTCTCCTCCTTGACCCGGTGGTCTCTGTCTGTGGCTCTCCTGTCTAATATGGCTCGTTTTGATGAATCTTAGTGACTTTCCACAAAGACACAGAGTTAACCATGTTACCCTCTTCTGACTTGGTTTGTACAATTTCTCTTAAGAGTCATTTGCTTGGGACGCCTGGGGGTCTCAGTCAGTTAAGCATCCAACTTCTTGACTGTGGCTCAGGTTATGATCTGACGGTTCATGGGCTCAAGCCCCGTGTTGGGCTGTGCTGCAGCATGGACCCTGCTTGGGATTCTCCCTCTCTCTCTCTCTCTCTCTCTCTCTCAGCCCCTCCCCTGCTTCTCTCCCTCAAAATAAATAAATAATTTTTTTAAAGGCCGTTTTCTTTTTGCTGCCCCTTTCACTCTTTCCTATTATCCCCCCTCTTTCTGTCCCTTTGCTACTTCCCCTGACTATCACAGAGATGGAAACAGAGGGGCCTAATCAACATCATTAGAAATTAAAATTAGAAAAATTCCTGGGATTCTGCCCTTCTTTTGAAATCCAGATCGTGAACCACATCCTTACTTCTTCCCTGTTGTTCCCGAGCGGTTCGGTAGTATTCATGTGGACAGATTCCGTAGTCCTCATAGAGTGCTCGCAGTAGGGACTCCGCTTCGAGTTAGCTCAACAGTGGCAGCAGCAGATGCTTCGAAGTAAAAATAACTGTGAAGACCTCTATTAACATTCAGGCTAAACTCTACATGTGGGGGACTTGAATTGTGGCAAGAGTTCTGTTAACCTGAGGACGGTTTTCTCTGTCAAGCGCCTTTTCTTCTAGGGCGATGAGTACAAACTCCGTTCTCTGGACACGGTACTCAGCACCATGTAATCGTCCAGAGTGAATCTTTAGTCTGTGTGGCGCCTCACGTCGTAGGACAGGTACCCATGATTGACAGTAAATACTACATGACGGATCACGTGCAGGGATAATGTAATGCCCACGAGGGGAAATACCCACGCGAAGTTCAAATTTTGTATGTGAACGTTGGCACCGTGCCACCATAAATTGCCATTTTCTTCACATGAGTTACAGTACAAAAGAAGGCTGTTTTTAAAGCAGAGAGTAATCTCTGGAATTTAGCATAAAGACTTGTTAGTTTCAGGCTTTTTGCATGATGTTGCTCCTTTGTGAGGAACCAACAAAAAAAACTCTCTTCGATTTTTACTTCCTCGAGATCAGAGGAAGATTCAATGTTTCAGAGATTCCTTGTGCAAACAGGAGGAAGAAATTTAGAAACGAATCAACATTTCCGCTTTATGTGTTTGTTCTAAGTTATCTTGTTTCTGATTTTGGAATGTATCTGTTACTTGTTTTGGTTTTGTGTTAACTTCTAAGTATGTCATAGTAATATGTTCCCATTATCAGGACAATAGCATCATTGGGTCCTTAATTCTGTTTGGTATCTGAGAATGTTATTCTATTTATATCTTGTAATTTGGAGAAGAATTACATTCTAAAATTTTGAAATTTATAAATATGTATTGTTTTGGTTTTTTTTGGCACAGCGAGCAGGGTACAAATATGAATATGTATTTAATGGCTTTACGTATCGATAGAACACGGAGAAAAGATAGGTGTTTATCCAGGTACAGAAAATAAAGCATCTGATTGATTTTTGAAGTAACAACACTGCAAAGAAGCTTTTATGTTAAAATTCCCAAGGATGGAAACGTCTGAATTTTTAACTGAGTTCATAATTACATGTATATTTATAGATGTAATTCTAGTCTTAGAACAGTGACAGTTAATAAAATGCTTATTATCTATTGAACAATTAATAGGAAAAACTGGATTATATCCAAGTGTAGTCAGATTACCATGCCTTGTAATCATAACACATGTTCTGAGGCTTTTGTGACTTTTCATTCTTCGCGTGATAAATACATTCATATCCCCCTCACGCTTAAACCTGTTGATTTGGCACCAGGATAAAACTTGTGTAATACCACTCTTCTGTCATTTAAACATATTTGTATGTCTTATTCATTTAAAAAAAATTTTTTTTCTGTTTTTTATTTATTTTTGAGAGACAGAGAGAGAGACAGCATGAGCAGGGCAGGGTCAGAGAAAGAGGGAGCTACAGAATCTGAAGCAGGCTCCAGGCTCTGAGCTAGCTGTCAGCACAGAGCCCAACACGGGGCTCAAACTCACGAACCATGAGATCATGACCTGAGCCGAAGCTGGACGCTTAACCAACTGAGCCACCCAGGCACCCCATCTTATTAATTTCTTTAGGATGTGTCTGTGCATTTTAGACAGTATTGATGAAAGGAGTTGGGGAAAGAGAATAGGATAATATGCAAGGTCACTTGGCAAAGGGACTTGATCTAATTATCTGCTTGATTGAGGTAGACAGAGGTCAGTCTTACAATATATGAAGACAAGGCCACTTCCTGTGGTATGGAGATTTTTGGATATAGCATCTAATTCCTTGGTCAGTTTTCCTGATCTGAGATGGAATTAGAGCACAACTCTAACAGCACAGGTTTTTATAACTCTGGATTCGGATCGACTCCAGGTTCGCAGAGTAACTGTGGCGAGTTTCTGTGTTTGGGCACATTGCCGGAGGTTCACTTCACTCATCTATTATATATTGAAACTCTGCATTTGTCAAGCATTATGCTATTTAGTTCTCATTTAAACTCCATAATCCACCCACCTTTAAGAAGAAGGTTGGGAAACGGGTTTTTGAGATTAAAACCAGCCCTAAGTTTTACGGCCAGTAAGTGGCAGACAAGGAGTTGAACCCAGGTCTCTGAGGCCAGATTTCAAGCTCTTACCTCCTGAGCCAGTGCTTCCCAGGTTTTCCATAATTACCTGGAGAGTTTGGTGAGACCTGCATTGCGGGCTCTAGAGCTTCTGATTCTCTCGACCTCCACTAGGGTCCACGAACGCGTCATTTCTGACTGGTACCTACACGCTGGTCGTGAGGGCTGTACTTTGCGAACCACGGTGTGACTCCGTCCCTCTGAGGAACAGACAAGAACATTCCCATGTCATGCTGGTGTCGATAATCTCTAACATTTGCTGACTGTTTACCATGTCCTATCCACTGTTCTTAGTTCATTCCTTTTTCATGTCACCTGAATCTTAGGAGGCAGTTAAATTGCAGGCAAGGACAACAAGGTGTGGTCACCACTTGAAAGAGAAGGGAGCTGAGGCAGGCGGAGGCTCCCAGTGGTGGCGTCATAGTGAATGAGTCGCACAGCTGGTCTCTCTCATTTTGACATTGGTCCGAGCACAGTGTCCCTGGAGCTGGGGCCAGAGGCAGATTTCATGCTACGGGAACATTGAGAGAAAAGGAGGCACTCCCTTCTTTTCATCCATTGGTGTTTTATGTCCTTGGAGGAGGCTTCTGGAGGCGAGGCCTGGGATGAAACGGTCTCCCTCCTCTTCCTACTGTTCTTCCAGTGTTCTGAAGGGTGTGGGCCACACAGTTTGTTATTCTGATGAACGATGAGATTCAGCTGAGCCCTGTCATTGTTGCTATTCACGAGCGTGGATAAACGGGACTCCAGGTGGTTTTGTACGTAGGAATTGTGCGGTGATGCCAGTGCCTTAGGTCAGCAGATGTGTCCGCTCATGTTGGCCACCCAGGATCAGGGTGTTCTGTAGGGTTAGCCTGCCCGTGGGCGCTCTGACCGCCAAGGAAACTCTCAGAATCAAAAATGAAGGAAGTGAGAGAGAAAATCAACCCATGATCAGATTTGAAACCCGTACTCTGCTTAAGAAACTGCAGTTTCCCCATTCATTTTAAGCTTAGAGAGAAAGTAGGCAGTTTCAGAAGGTGACATCACATGGATACATAAACACCTTGTGCGTTTGTGTTCAGTGACTGTTACGTAGAAGATACTTAAAAAGATAAAATGAACTTGTCCCTCCTATCAAGGAGAACTCATAGCAGACCTCACAACCGGGAAGTAGTCAGTTAATTTATGTAAGAGCATCTAAATCTGAAGTTAGTGTCGCCTGATGCATATCTTGTCTTGGGGTCACTGGTATGATGGTTTCCGTGATGCCAGTGTTTGAATCCTGGGACAGAGTCCTCTTTGTAATGAGACAGTCATCCAGCTGTACAGCTAGAGCTTAGGGCCCAGGCAGGTGTCCTGGCCGTCAGCTTGGACTGCTCCCTGATCTAAAATGGCCTTATTTCAGGGCACTTGGGTGGCTCCGTCGATTAAGCGTCTAACTCTTCGTCTTAGCTCAGGTGGTGATCTCATGGTCACCCTGGGCATGGAGGCTGCTTCAGGTTCTCTCTCTTCCTCCCCATCTGCCCTCCCCTGCTTGCTCGCAGGTGTACGCATGCATGCGCTCTCTTTTTCTCAAAATAAAATAAAATAAAATCTCCTTATTTATTTATTGTATGGCTTCATCCCCTAGTCTTAAGCTGTGAACTTTGAAAAGGATGTTTTGACTTATTGCTACTTTTTTGGATGTTCATCTCTGTATTTTATCCTGGTTTTTTTTCCTTTAAGATTTCGGACACAGCAGTGCAAGTTCTAGACGCAATCAAGAACAACAGGGAAATGCAGCCTAGACCCGTCTTCACTTGTGCTTAGGATAACTAAAGGTTGTCATGCGTGGTTTGGCGGAGAATCACCTGTGCGTTTTTCTGGTTTGTTGCAGGTTAACGAAGCCGCTGTCGTTTGCCGACTGTGTTGGGGATGAACTTCCGTGGGGATGGGAAGCAGGGTTTGACCCGCAGATTGGTGTCTACTACATCGATCACGTCAACAGTAAGTTTTCCATTTTGGTCAAAGCAAACGTAGCAGGCAAGTGATCCCCTCCCCCCCCCAATCTAGAATCACGCGAAAGCATCAGCATGCTACAACCTGAATTTCTTTATTGTAAACCCCACTTCCTCAGTGACTATTATTAACTTAAATGCCCGTTTTGCAATCTGGGGCATGTGTAGAATGGGGTTCATGGGGTCAGAGACAGAGAGGTGAATCTGTCTGTCCATGTATCTGTCTGCTTGACAGGAGGTGAGTTTCTTGAGCACAGGCTAGAGGCCCGTGGAGGCCGGGAGCCGTTTGCCTCCGATCCTGTCACCACCGCCCCTCCGATCATGTTTCCTCCTCTCTGGTCCTCGCCACGGACAGAGCTGGGCATGCATACAACTTTTTAAAACACATACTTGGAATATTTTTTAAATGTCTGTGTGTGTGTTTATTTTGGCTCTCTGCCCACCCCTTTAAAAAATTTATTCAGATGGACACGTGATATACTCACTGATGCTCGTTTTGCTTATTTCACTTTAAAATTCTTTTACTTTTATGGATTTTGAGTAGTACATAATGGTTTATACTCTGTGATCTTATTTCTCTGAGGTCTATTACACTAAAGATTTATATAATATAGTACTCTTTTTTAATATCTTGGGGAATAATAAAATTTTAATATCTTTAGGTATAACGTATAGAAAAGTATCTGGAGTGCCTGAGTGGCTCAGTCAGTTAAGTGTTCGACTCTAGATTTCGGCTCAGGTCATGATCTCTTGGTTCATGAGTTTGAGCCCCACATCAGGCCCACTGATAGCATGGAGCCTGCTGGGATTCTCTCTCTCACCACCCCCCTGCCCCTTCCCTGCTCCCTCTCAAAAATAGAAATAAGAACTTAAAAAAAGAAAAGTGTCTTATTTGGTGCTCGGTTACCTCCCTTGTATAGATGTGTGATGAAGTTTTTGAGAGACACGAAAAGCCCATATTAATAACACTTATCCCTTAGAAACCTACGTATGTTAGTTAAACATATAAAATGCGCTTACAGCACTTAGCAGATTTGAGAATATAGCCTAGCGCTGACTTCCTGTCAGGATCTTATTTATCTGTGCAAATACTTCCCAAGATAAGCGGGAGGGATTCCAGAACTGACAGAACTGCTCTGCTCCTGCCTGCCGCCTGCAGAGGCTGCGCTGGGGGTGGGGGGGGGTGCCGAGCTGGAGGGGAAGGCTCTGTGCCCCCCTCCCCAGAGGTCGGGTGGGAGGCTCCAGTGTCAGGGTCGTTGGGATGCAGTTCGCACCACAAGAAGGGGCTGAGATGTATCCCTGTAGCCCAGTGGCCACCAGGCAGCCAGAGGGGAGGGCGGTTGGGAGGCATGGGACACGGTGAGTGTTGGTTACCCTGTGCCGGGCACGCAGGCGGCACAGGGACTCACTGCGTCCCGTCGAGGAGGAGGCCAGAGGGCTGGAAAAGTGTCTGATCCTCACAGGTGCATGGGCTGAGGGACTGAAAGGGGCCAGGACACCGGAGCGTGGAGTCGGGTTTTCAGGGAACAGGCAGCGGGCAACCTGGTGTGTATAGTTTGGGAACCAGCTTTCATGCACACATTAGTTCAACATAACTGCAAGTGAGAGCTTCTGTAGGTTTTACTGCTGTTTCTTTTCTATGTAATTAGAAAAAAGGCGATTTTTGTGTAGAGAGAGGTTTCCCTGAAAGTTTCTACAAATTCCATGAAGAGTGCACAATTGTGGGTTTTAAAGTTAGCTTTCATTTCTGTATCTTTTAGTAAATCTTTCTTTTTAAAAAATGTTTATTTATTTTGAGAGAGAGAGAGAGAGTGCGAATGGGGAAGAGGCAGAGAGAGAGGGAGAGAGAGAATCCCAGGCAGGCTGCATGCTCAGCGCAGAGCCTGATGTGGGGCTTAATCTCACAACCGTGAAATCATCACCTGAGCTGAAGTTTGGAGTTGGACGCTTAACCGACTGAACCACCCAGGTGGCCTGAACCTGTCTTCACTGTATTATTATATGTGGGTTTTATTGCTTATCAGTGATTGATGTCTAATTATTTTAATGTTTTTTAAGATTTTATTTTTTTAAGTCCTCTCCATCCCCAGCATGCGGCTCGAACTCACAACCCCGAGATCAAGTTGCACGCTCCACCAAACGAGCCAGCCAGTCGCCCCCAAATATTTTCCTGTTATGATGGAAATTTTGATAAAATTCAGACAAATAAACAGCCATCTCCCCCCACCCCACTCATTCATACTCAGAACTGTCGTTCAGCACAAACCCCTCCCCGCCTATGGCCCCCTTCCCCATCCCCTGTGAAGTTTACCAAAAGCCATTGTTCTCCATCATGTCACAGAAACTGTTCTTGCTGAGGTCACCCGAGACCCCACGAATGGTCTGGTCCAGACAACACTGGGGGCTTGTCTTTCTTCATCTGACGGAGTCTCCGGTCACTGTGGGTTATTTCCTCTTGCTCTTTATTCCTTTGGATTTCATAATACCTTTTGTTGGAATTTACTATTACTATTTTTTAACCTACCTGGCTGCTCTTACCCAGTTTCCTTTGCCTGTCCCTCGTCCCTGTCCCTGGTCTCAGGATCTCTGTAGTTGTCTTCTGTTTGCAGTCTGCGGGTCCCCTGGGGTGAGGACATCAGTTACTTCCTGAGGCTGATGGCTGCCAGGTTTGTCTCTTCAGGCTTGTCCAGGGTTCCCGATGCATGCATTTGATTCCTTGTGATGTGGCCCTTTCCCGTGTGTCCCCACAGGCCTCAGCTTGCACCCTCGACTCTGCTCTGTCCCCGCACTGGAGGACCTTGCACTTGTGCTGTGAGCTTCCTTGCAAGTGTTGGCTCGAGCCCAGAGCGCTCTCTGCCCAGCACCTCGGCTGTCCCTTTAGGCCACCTCCTTCTGTGGTCGCTCTGCCCGGGCCCCATGGGCCTCCTCTGGCACCCAGGCCTCCGCCTTGCAGGGCCCCGCCCCCACTCTGAGGCGGTGCCCCGGCCAGGTGTTTCTATAGTGCCAGGTACTTAGGGATTTCTAAAAAGCGTGTGTCAAACTACGTTTCACTTATTCATTTGTGTTTTCCTCACTAAATTGTGAGCTTTTTGTGGACAGCAAGTGCATCTTCATTTCTTTATCCTTGGGGTGTCCTTGGGGTACCTAGCGTAACGCTTAAATGTTAGAAGAACGGATGAGCTCTACTGTTTAACTCACACATTAAAAGTGTTGTTTGGTTTTGAAGAAACTAAAGTTCCTTTCAAGTATAAATTATGCTTCAGAAAGCACCATTGTGAATATTCAAAAGCATGATTATTACACTGTAGGTTTTTAAGTTTCTCATTTTGCTTTAGTGCAGTAATGGTATCCCAGTGGCCCGATGGACGTACTGTGCCCTAAAGTGCCCAAATTACCCACAGCAAGTTTTTTCCCACTAAGAGGGATCCGCTCGGTTATCTCATTAATCTTAGAGACGTTCCCATGAAGGAGTTTAGGGAACAAATGGTATTATCTTTCATCACAGCTGGTCCACACATATGGTGTGTCTTGACATTATATAGTTTCAGCATTATTTTCTCTTTATTTACCAAAAAAAAGAAATAAAGACTGTTTGGCTGTTTGATACTATTTCTGTGTGACACTGTTAACTCTCTAGAAGTCAAAGATTCGACCTTGACAATAATAGTATTTTAGGCCTTACGTGTTTTATGGTAGAATCCACCTTTCCGTGGGTTTGTGTGGCGTGGGGGGGGCAGTTATAGATATTGGTGGGGGGCATTGGTAACCAGCGAAAAGGTAATTATGAAGTACTGTTTATAAGGCTTTGATCATATCCCTATAAGCAGAAATAAATCACTTTTTGGTAGCTTTAGAGTTGCACCTTGATGTTTCTGTCTTTCTTTTGGTGACGGAGATCTCATTTGCAAAGAAAGTACCCAGTTTTTAAGCATACATCTCAGGGACTGCGGCAAGTGTATAAACCTTTCGTTCCCGCCTCTCCAGTCAAGACGCGGACCGCCCCAGTACGTGCTTTCCTGTGCCTTCCAATCTCCCCTCCCCGCTGCTCCGGGTTGCTCGGGTTCTGATCAGCATGGGCTAGTTTTGCATGTTCTAGAACTTCATATAAACGGAGCACATTTGATTCTGTGAACGGACCCTTTCACTCAGCATACTTTAAGGGCTAGGATATGGCAGGCACACAGTATCATGGGTGAATATTCACAGTACCTTCATCTGACAAAGAGCCCAGACCCAGGCCATATGCAGGACTCCTGGAAGTCCACAGCAAGGAGCAAACAACCCAGTTTATAAGGGGCCACCCGACCTGGACACCTTCTCGACTCTCCCCTCTGCCCCATGCCATCTGGCCCCCGCAGAGCCTCTCGTCTGGGCATTCTAGCAGGTGCACCGTGGCTGCAGCCTGGCCACATGCTGCTGGCTGCTCCCCAGGGCTGCGTGTGGCTCAGGACAGAGCGGAGAGGAGATGACCTGGCACATGGTGGCCATGCCATGACTGCTACCACTGATGGCTACTGCCGGGTTCTGCCCATTTTCCGGGCTTCTCCCGGATGGTCACGGGCACGCTGTCTCCCTTCCGGGCCTCGGACAAGACAGAGCGGGCTTGGTCTCTCTGCCCCTTTAGGGTCCCTAGGGCTATGGGAAGCAGCAGAGGTGAGGGGTGTATCAAACCACAAGACAGGACTCGCCACCGTGTGATTATTTTGCGAGTTTCAGCTTCCTTCCACAGTCCTTGCTCAGGGTCACTGGGCTGGTCGTCCTTTGATTGTTTTCTGTACGTTGGCGTTGTTCTTGTTCCGTTTTGCTGTCCTCGGTTTTTAGTTGTAATCAGTCAGAGAGACCGGATGGCATGACCCTGTGTTACCTGGACCAAACTCCTCTATATTAGTTTTGAAGCAACACGTGTGTTTTAATTTGATGAAAATCCCTCAAGTGTTTGTGACATTTTATATGGAGCTCTTTCATTTAGAAGAAGGGAAATAAATTTCATCTCTGTCTTATTTTATCCTTGGAGGGTAAGTAAACTGTTAGAATATTTTATAAAGAATCATTTTAGATACTTAAAATACGCAAGTAAAACATATTATGGTGGTAGTGATGCTCGTTTTTGGTGAGAGTACTAACACTTGTTAGTTTGGCTAACATGTAATCATCTATATATTTCACTCCCAGGATCTAGTCTCAGGCACAGTGGTCCTTTCCTTCCCCCCAGACGTAGGGCTGGCATAGATGACCGTGACTTTCCTCCCGAACCTGTAGCCTGCCTTCCTGTACGCTGCTCCCTCTCTGTCCCCCATTTGCCGCCTATGGAGAGTCCCCGCATCTTGTCACTCCCCAAAGATGTGACCTGCCCCCCATCCCCCTGTGTGCTGTTCTTGATCTACTGACCATTGTTCTTTGCTCTTACCGTACGAACAATGCCTCTGCCGTTATTTCTGGCTTTGAGGGTCCTAATGTTTTGTCAGACATTTCATTTATAAGACACTGCCACCTATTTTGCCCTCGAAACTTGAAAACAAGTACAAAATGCGATTCTTTTGTTTTCCCTTGGACTTTATTATTTTTTGGTACATTGTAGTCCTCATGATTTCTAAATTGAAGAGTGTAGAAGCATTTTGTCAGTTCTTAACACAGTTTTTATCTATAATGTAATATCAAATTTGCTCCTTTAACCTCTGTTCCACTGTCATTTTTTCTAATTCAGACTCTTGTTACCTTTGCCTTTCCTTTCTTCCTCTTCCTTTTAAAAAGAATGTTTAGAGTAATGCGTGTGCATCGGAGAAAAGTAGAACACAAGTGCACTGAAGGAGGCAGAGGCGCGTCCATGTTTGCACAACCCAGAGAGAACGAAGTCTTCTCAGTCTCTTCGTGCGAGTCCTTCCAGACTTCACCGTCTTGACACAGACACACCGAAGTTTAAACAGGTTTTTGTGCCACAAGTGGGATTCTTCTGCCTGTGGCTTTATAACCTCTTTTCACTTAACATATAATCTCTTATCCAAACACTTTGTGCACAATCGTGCCGGCTCTTTGTAGAGTCAGTGCTGAGGTCTGGAGGTGCAGTGGAACGTCAGTCACGTTTCTGTCCGATGCTCTTCCTCAAACAGAGCTGAGACCCTCTCATGGCCCTGCTTAGAACCTGGGCTGGTACATCGTCGCTGACGCGTTGAGTTTCATATGTATTAACCTGGTGTTCAAGAAAGCGCAGGCAAGTCCCTCTTGGAGCATGGGGGGAGAGAGGAGAAAATAGAGCAGCATGTGGAAAGAACCGCCATCGGGCGAGCGGAACCCTGGAGAACACGGAAAGGCGCACTGCTTGGGCCATTCTGAAGGGCGCAGCTGTGACTGCCAGAGGCTGTACTTGAGCTGATACCCCAAGAGTGACTGAGTGAACCAGGCCTGGGGGAGAGGGGCCGGGGTCGGAAGGATACCCTCCTGGAAGAAGAGAGGCAAGTTAAAGCCCAAGGTCTAGGGAGGCCACAGAAAGCCGGGCTTGATGAAAGAAAGCAATTCAGAGCAGCGGAAGGCTGGTGCACGTCTTCGTGGGGGTCAGGGGCGTCCCTGGAAAAGTCAGCAGGGGCCAAGGCCTGACGGGCCACTGTCTGGAACCTTTCAAAGCCCTGTTTTGTCCATGCCTGTTGCTTGGAACCTTCCTGTTTCTGCCAGAGAAACCCCATGTCTCTAAACGGCCCTGGTCCTACTGCGTTCTCCTCTCAAAGCTTTCATCACTTTATACTGGACAAGCTAGTTGTGTGTGTGTGTGTGTGTGTGTGTGTGTGTGTGTGTGTATGTTTAATTCATGTGTCAAAATTTTTCTATATTTTGTAAGTTCCTTGGACGGAGGGACTCATGCCTGGACATCTTGTTTCCCCTGTTGTATTAGTAGATGGTCAGTACTTGTCTGTAGAAGTAACAGCAGATAATAAGCATCGTGGATATTTTTTAGAAAGGAAGTTATAGAAAGTTGCTCATGTTAGTTTCGTCCATTCTTCCCGAGCATGACAGAAAGAACAGAAACAGGCATGCCAGACAGAAGTCCCACTCCTTTCAAGAGTCTGGTGTGATCTTCCAGGGTAAGCCCCTGTAACTCCCAGCGCATTCTCTGTCTATAACGTTCTATGTCTAAAACCGACGCAGTGGGAATTCCCTTGAGGTACGTGACATTTTCACAGACATCCTGCAAATTATACCGCATTCTAGCACAGTGATTTCCCAGGGCCACCCAGGTCTTAACACAAACATACCACATTTTTATAATACACTTTTCTAGTATTTACATTTAATAAAAATGCTTCGCAATCCGTTCAGCAAATATAGCCAACGGAGATGAAGCACACTCCCGCTTTGTGAAGCCTTCCTCTGAAGGACCTTTGGGAACCCTCTTTTGTAGCTCCTATTTGAATTGTCCAGCATTTCAGAAATGTAAAGGTCCCCACTGAAGCTCATGTGACATGTACATAGTATTTAAGCCAGCCTTCTGGAGTGCTTCTGCCGATCTATCCAGATACATGCTCATCTTTTTTATGATTGTTATTATGATCATTGTACTTTATCCATTTCAATGTCAGTGTTACTTTCAGTGGTGTGTGGCAGTTTAATCATTGACAGGTATTTTATTGAAAGTATGCCAGTTCCCCAATATGTGGGGAAAACATGATTAGACGAAGCCTCTGAAGATATTGGGAGGGAACTCGGGAGTACATATCTTACTGTGACTATTACAACTTATAAATATTTCAAGTTTTTCACCTGCACTTTGAGTTCGTATTATCCCTTTAGTTGTTTGGTTTCTTAGTTATAGATCTCGCTGGGACACATCACCCCCGACCCAGTGGCTCACAGTACACTTATCACCCATGGTTCCAGTGGGTGCTGAGTCCGGGCAGGCTTAGCGGGGTCCTCTGGCTCATGGTCTCACAGGCGGCCTGTCCTCAGGGTGTTAGCCAGGCGTGCTGGGAAGGATCCGTCCCCATGCTCACTGACGTGGTCGTTGGCGGGATTCAGTTCCTTGTTGGCTGTGGCCCAGTGACCCGCCCCCCTTCCTTGCCACGTGGGTCTCCCCACAGCACAGCTTACAACGTGGTGGTCTGCTTCGTCACAGCAGGAAAGCCACGAGGCGGGCGCGCACAAGGTGGCACGCACAGCCTCTTGTAATCTGGTCTCAAGTGACATCCCATCACTGTGTGTCTGTCATACTCCTTAGAAGCAGATTACTAAGGTCTAGCCTGTATTCGAGGAGCGAGAATATGAGGAGGTGAGGATTCTTGCAGGTCATCCACAATTAGGAAAACTTTTCTAAGACCATAAATTTCCATTCGTTAGAGGGTGAAGTTCTGTACTTTGAGTCAGATTGCATTTATGTGTTGGAAAGGAGTATAAATACTATATGCTTGGATAGCCAGAGACCTGAGTTCCAATGCGTGTCTTAAACTGAGAAGTTTGGGCTCTTCTGAGCTGGTCGCTGCCCTTTCTCCTTGTTCTCCGGATGGCTGGGCTGCCCCGCCTTGCTGATGTCCTTGAGGGGTCAGGGCCGCGGGGGCTGTCCAAGGACTCGTCTCTCCTACGTCTCTTAGCACATTGACTCCAGCATTTTTTTCTCAGAATTACATGAAATATGCCTCTTATGCATGTAGAAATATTTATATCTTTAAAAATCAGAGTTCGGGGAGCCTGGATGGCTCAGTCGGTTGAGCATCCGGCTTTGGCTCAGGTCATGATCTCACAGTTTGTGGGTTCAAACCCTGCATTAGGCTCTGTGCTGGCAGTGCAGAGCCTGTGTAAGATTCTCTCTCTCCTCTCTCTCTGCCCCTCCCCTGCTTGAACCCCTCTCTTTCTCTCTCTCTCTCTCTCTCTCTGTCTCAAAATAAATAAATTAAAAAAGTAAGACCTTAAAGAAAAATGAGAGTTCCAGACACTCCTTTAGAGGAAGCTCAACTTCTGGTACCAGTGATAGTGAAGCGAATGTTCTAGGCCTGGTTCCGTGACGCAGCGTGTCTGGCTGACTCTCTAAGCCCTAAGGGGACCCAGGCCTCACAGCCTGACCCCCTCCAGCTTAGCATTAGCCCTTATCCCAGACACCAGGTTAGTTAGACATTTCCAGAACCAGCTGGGCCCTTAGAGGTCCTTGTGGCCCACGTCACATCCCCTCGTACCGTTGTCTGGGTCTGCGATTGCAGCCTCGGGGGCCAACTGGTTGTGCTGGGCGAGGAAACGTAAGATTGGGCTTTACACGTGAAACATTTTAAACAGCACGTGTCATGGAACATTCCAGCAAATTGACAAGTTACTTTTCCTGTCCTAATCGGGCCGGAACAGGTTCTCACCTTCCTGTAGTGGCAGACCTGTGTGTGCCGCCTGTTTTGGCAGTGACTGGTTTACTTCATAGAAGTGACCGCATGTCAGCACACGGTGGTCGGCGCCATCGAAGGAAGTTGTGCCACAATGTCCCCTCCCCCCACCCCATCCTTCAGGGCCACAGGAGGAAGCACCCCTGGGCCGGGCAGGAGGCAGGAGGGGTGCAGGAGAGGGCGCTGGCCAGAGCCCTCGGGGAGGAATGGGCGAGGCAGGCAGGGCAAGTTGGAGCAAGCTCAGGAGTGGGTAGTTTGGATAATTTCCTGGGGACGGCAGCGTGTGGGCCATTGCAGGGGGGCTCATGGGAGTCTCCTGTGGAACTCTGAAACCCCCCGTTGCCTGGGCTCCACCCACAGAAACACTGAGGGGCTGGGGTGTTTTTGTGAGAGCCCTCTGGGTGATTCTAGTATCCAAACCTGCCCAAATAGAAACCAGCCCGAGACTGTTCTTCACCTAGGACCAGGGTTTGGGTTGGTTGTTTGGTTTCTGTGTTGAGTTTGTTTTTAAATTTCCAACCCGCTGTGGAATGACTGATGTTTTTGTAAAATACAGTAGAAGTTAATTACTTGGAAAATAAAAAAAGGATAAAATGCGAGCCCTGATATTATTAGTCATCAGTATACAGTATCTATATAAAATTGCTATGAAGATTTCAAAATACCTACTCGTGACTTCTCTGCTTATGGCAGCGGACACATAGCAGAGTCCGTGGCCCTGTGAGGTCTGCCAGCAGAGACCGCTGAGGTAGAGGGCAACATGGCGATAGGGCCTCGGATTAAGTAATCGGAAACATGGGCCATGAGAAGTAGATTAGGTTCCGATCACAGAGGGCCTTGAATGCTGGCATAAATGGCTTGGCTTTTATTCTGTAGGTTTTGGGGAGCCAGAGAATCCTCCAGAGAAATGGCGGGACCCCAGCTAAGGAAGCCGACTTGGGCAGCTCTGTGTGTGATGGATTCACAGCGGGGATAAACTGTTAACAATGATCTGAGAGGGAGTGGACCTTGGGGAGCAACTGGGGTACATAAAACTGGTACCAGATTTCCGGGGAAGTCACTTCACAAATACTAACGCACTGTTAGGAGGATGTAAGAATTAAAGCCAGCAACTATTTTTTTTAAAGCTTAAATAATCCAAAAAAAAACCTCATTAAATTCTAATCACTAACCCACCTGATGTCTTTCCAGAAACCACCCAGATCGAAGACCCTCGGAAGCAGTGGAGGGGGGAGCAGGAGAAGATGCTCAAGGACTATCTGTCGGTGGCCCAGGACGCTCTCAGGACCCAGAAGGAGCTGTACCACGTGAAGGAGCAGAGGCTGGCTTTGGCCCTCGATGAATACGTACGATTAAATGATGCCTATAAGGAAAAGTCAAGTTCTCACACAAGCTGTAAGTACAGTGCAGCTGCGCGGACTGTGGGAGTGGGGACTGCAGCGGAGCTCCAAGAAGGCCGCCTGCGTTCCGCCCGTTCCGCCCGAGTTTCCTGCGGAGGCCTGTCCCTTCCTAGGCACCAAGAGTCCCCAGAAGCCAGGAGAGAGGGCGAGGGCACTCCGCAGACCTCTCAGCCAGCCGCTTCCCCTCCGTCCAGGCAGAATCCCTCCCTGGTGGCTTTCCCTCCCTTCCCCTGCCTGGGTGCCTTTTATTTATTTGTGAGTTAATGTTTGCCTGTTCGGGTCAAGGCAAGTAGTTTGGCCCCCTTTGCTGCTCTTGTGCAGCATCTTAGCGGGAGGAACTAGGCCCGCTGGCTGGAATGCCGCTGTCCGTCCATCACCTGCTCGCATCTCAGAAGCTGGTTTGTTGCAAGAAGCAGTTTTGATGGGAGTGGCTCCAGAGTCCTACTGGAATTCCAGGTTTCTGGGTCACGCGTGGCTCGGACAAACCGCGTGCGCAGGAAGGGCCACCAAGAGCTCGGGCGTAGGTATAAAATCCACAGAAGAGTAAGCTCCATGGTCTTTATGGCATTCCACTTTCTTGAGTTTTTATTAAAAATTATAAAGGCTTGGAGACTGCTTTTTATATTTAGGTGTCTGATGAATGACAATAAAGGAATTATAACGTTAAGTGTCCACAAAAGCCCATAAATCTTGTTTTTAGAGTTTGTACATTCCAAGCTGAGCGCTGGCTCAACCCCTGGTAAAAAGTTCCTTTTTTTTTTTCTTTTTTCTCTTTGAAAAGTATTCTCAGGATCTTCATCAAGCACTAAGTACGATCCCGATATTTTAAAAGCAGAGATCTCCACTACGCGATTAAGGGTAAGAGTTTTCTCGATTGTGGTTCTGTGTTTAACACATGCATCGAATCTGAAGGTAATGGTAGGGGCGCTAGTGACGGCAGGAACCTTCTGGCAGGAACCCCCTCCACTTTTTCCCGGACAGTGGCCGTTCTGCCTTTGTTACCACGTTCGCTGACTGAGACCGTCCTCGACGGAGACGCTGTGTGGTCCGTTGCTCGGGAATTGTACCAGCTGCAGTGTGGGAGGTGTATTATATGTGCCCAACGTGTCACATGTACTTGTTAATGTATGTTAATACAACATTCCAATAGACTTGGAATATTTAGTATATTAAATCAAACTTTGAGGCTCCGTAACCTTCCCTTAACTGTGCTGAAAAGTTGAGTGTCATTGCTCTCCCGTTGGACCACCTGTCCCCAGATCACCCCTTCTCTCGGTCAGATTCCACCAGCTCCTCACACTCCCTCATGCATTGTTTCCTGATCTTTCCCTTAAATCTTTTTGACCAAACCGCTGCTAAGGCCAGAGCTTGTTTATCCTTGACTTTTGGAGTCTTAACGACCGTTCATCAAGTAACTACAATCGTGCAACGAGGACGTATGTCGATCTACGTGAACTAGATCATGACCCTGATTCCAGCAGTCCCCAGTGCATCCCTGCATCCACACTGTCCTTCTCCCGAAAGGTAACACTGGCCGCCTCCACGCTGTAGGTGAATGTTTCGCTTGCTCGCTCTGAATTTTGTACAACTGGAATGCTACCGTATATGTTATTAATGGCTTCCTTTGAAGGAACGTTTCGAGTCTACGGCCATACCACCCTGAACGCGCCTGATCTCGTCTGAAGGGACGTTTCGAGATTCACCCATGTTAGCCTTTACTGCAATAAGCATCTTCTCTTGTCTGCGTACCCTAAATTCTTTATCTCTTCTAACTACTGATGTACGTTAGAGTGGATTCCAGTTTCTGTGATGCAAATCTTTTGGTGCACAGAAGCACACATTTTTGTTTGTTGTGAAATTAAGAGACTTGCCGAGTGGGAAAATACACATGCTTCAAGGTTAGCACATGCTGGCAAAGGGCTTCGGGCCTTCGGATTTCCTGATATTTGCCCTTAAAGCTAAACTACTTTATACATATAACTTCTCATTCATCCCACAGGTTTGGAATTTTGTGTTTTTATGATCAGTTCAAAATATTTTCTAACTCTTTATGATTTCTCATATAAGCATATTAATTTTTAAGCCGTTGAGGGTTTTCTTATCTTTTTTTACCCCTGATATAGCTTAATTCTCCACCATGTATTTTTCAGTTCTAAAATTTCTCTTGGAGGTTTTTTTTTAATGTTTTATTTATTTTTGATACAGAGAGAGACAGAACATGAGAGGGGGAGGGGCAGAGAGAGAAGGAGACACAGAACCAGAAGCAGGCTCCAGGCTCTGAGCTAGCTGTCAGCACAGAGCCTGACGCGGGGCTCAAACCCACAAACGTGAGATCTGACCTGAGCCGAAGTCGGAGGCTTAACCCACTGAGCCACCCAGGCGCCCCTGTTGGATTCTTTTTTTATTTCTAGTTACTTTCCCACATTCTGCACACTGATATGTAGTTGTTTGAACAAAATAATCACCATTACTTTTGAACTCCACATCTTTATTAATAGAGTGTCTAGATTTCTTATATTGTATTCTTCGATTTGGCCTGTTTGTTTCCCATGGTTTTTGGTCACTATTTGGGCAAGCGTCGTATAGCTGCTCACTTTTCATTAAGAACCATACGTTACGAATGAAGAAGTGTACAGATAATTTGAGGTTTGGGATGAACTTGTCATCCTTCAGAGAGGATTCAGTTTTGCTTCTTATGGGCAGTTAGGCCGGGGGCAGCTGACTGTAATTTCATCTTGAGTCAAGCTATCTGAAATCTGGGCTTCATCCTTCTTCTAAGAGCAGGTCTATTTCCAGCTTGCCCTTTGTCTTAGGGCAGAGCTCTTCCAAATCCCAAGTGAAATTGGAGAATGTTTAGAGGGCCTCTTCTGCTCCACTGAGGTCAAACTCCAGATCTCTCCCCTGAACCTCTCACCTCCGTGGGACCACTCGTAGGTCTGTAGCTCTGGCTTCGGTCACGGTCTCCTCCCAACTCCTCAGCCTCTCTGTTGGTTGTTGACACAAATGCCTCAAAAGGAGAAACCTTGCCTAGTCTGGGTCCTGACTAAGGGCTTTCCTTACCTTTTGGGTCTTTAACCCAAGTTCTTGGTGCCATGGTTGTTCTCCGGTGTCTTCGTAGAGATGTTTTTTGTTTTGTTTTTCTTTCTCACAACTCTATTTGTTCTCAGAGGAAGAGTATGAAAAAAGCTTTGTACTCTTAGAAGCTATCTCTCCCTTCAGTTTGGATTTCTTGGTTTCATTTATGAAATCATTAGTAGAAGTGTGCTGTGACATTCTACCATGAGCACGCGTCCAGTGTATCCACCGACCCTTTCCCCCGTCCGCCCACCCCATTCCTCCGTCCCTTCCTTGAGAATATCACGTGGCGGTTGGTCAGATGCCCTGTTGTATCTCAGAATGTGTCTGCACATTCGTGTGATCCGCTTGGCTAGGTACCTTGTCTAAAAAATGGAAATGAGGGTGTTTTGTTAAGTTTACTCTTAGTAAACTTTAGCGCTCACTTGAGCCATGCACTTCGCAGGAGATTATCACTTACTATTGCCCTTTGAAATTTTAACAGTTTTTCACAGTTCTCATCTTTGTTAAACACACTGTAAATGGAAGAACCACAATAGGAATATTCCTATTACCCAGTAGGAATAGTGTTCCATTTTTCCTTTGAGGAAAGAGGCAAACCAAAGAGAAGATTTAAAAACAAAGGCATCTAGGATCTCTCTTCCACATAACCATTTAGAAGGAAATGAAGTCCCATCGCACGCGGGCGATCCCAGGGGACCCCACACGGTCACCTTCCCCAGACCTGTCCTCTAAAGCAGCAGGCCCTCTTAGATGAAGCTTCTGTCACCCAGGTTGGGTGTCCTCTTCCCATCAGCAGCTGGTATTTCCTATGTGTATTTCGTCACCAGGAGACCACAGAGAAGAGCCGTGAGGAGGCGGCGCCCTCCTCCAGAAGAGGGCGTGAGACCCTCATAACCAGCTGGGACGGGACCACAGAGGCCACATGGTCTTCATCGCTTCTGTTAGCGAATAGGTGCTTGTTTAGCACTGCCTGTCAGTGTAAAGGCCTTTTTAAAAACACTCCCACAGCAAATTGGCCCTTGTGGTCTGTGTTGCTGCTGTCATGGCCCGAACACTGTGACACAGACGGTGCCCTTGCTCTGCTGTTGGAGGGCGTGTTGGCCGGGCAGCCCTTGCGGAATGCCCCAGCCATCCAGAAGTGGATGGGTAACTTGGCAGTCTCTGATTTTGATAACCTGGCCTTTCTCAGCTTTTTCCCCTATAGAAATCCCTGTGTCTGCTACTCCCTGTCACAAATTAATGCCACCAGAGATAATAACTCGTGAACGAACTAACTCTTCATTGCTTTGGTGTTTCAAGTACCTGCCTGCATTTTTGATGACCAACAATTGTTCAGGCCTAGCCAAACACAAGCGTCATGCTTCATTATTTTGATGCAGTGGTATTAGTAGATGTCCTCCACTTGTTTTACTGAATTAGAGCTAGCTGGTCAAGTATTGCAGAACTAGGTACTTAGGACTATGCATCTAAAGCATCTGTTTTAGGTCTTAGGTATTGGTGATAATTCAGTTTTCTTTTCCCCCTTGGTCAGAGGGGATAATAGTACTTCTTGGTGTCTTCTTTCTCATTATTTAAATGGGGAAATAAGTAAGTTAATGCTTTTTTTATCAATATACTCATAACTTTTAAAGGTGGCATTTAATTGTGTGAGAAAATCTTTCTTAGGAAGAAGAATGTAAAAAATTTTTAGTGCAAAATTTATTATTTCTACAGGGAAGTCAACTATTTCTCAGGAAACTGGGAAAAAATACTATTTATTCATAATAGATACTTAGACTATAGCCTTCCTGGGGTAGGGAATGGAATTTCTCATACAGACTAAAACTTAAATTCAGGTGATATTTTTAAAAACTGATACTCCATAACATACATTCATGATAAAAACTCTTAACGAAGTACGGGCTCTGTGTTGACGGCTCAGAGCCTGGAGCCTGCTTCAGATTCTGTGTCTCCCTCTTGCTCTGCCCCTCCCTGCTTGCTCTCTCTCTCTCTCTCTCTCTTTCTTTCTCTCTCTCTCTCTCTGGAAAAATAAATAAACATTAAAAAAATAAAAACTCTTAAGGAAGTAGGTTAGAGGCAACCTACCTCGACACAGTAAGGGCCATACATGAACAACCCACAGCTAACATCATCCTCAGGGGTGAGAAACTGCGAGCTTTCCCTCTAAGATCAGGAACAAGACAAGGGTGTCCGTGCTTACACCCCTTTTATTCAACATAGTAGTGGAAGTCCTAGCCACAGCAGTCAGACAACAAAAAGAAATAAAAGCCATCCAGACTGGTCAGGAAAGAGTAAAACTTTCACTATTTGCAGATGACACAAGACTACATGTAGGAAATGTTAAGGAGTCCACCAAGAAACTACCAGAACTGATAAATGAATTCAGTAAGGTTGCAGGATACAACTCAATACACAGAAATCGTTTGCATTTCCGTACACTCAATAATGAAGAAAGAAAAAGAGAAATTAAGGAATCAATCCTGTGTACAATTGTACCAAAAAAAAAACCAAACCTAGGAATAAACTTAATGAAGTGAAAAATCTGTGCTCTGAAAACTTTAAAGTATTGATCAGAGGAATTGAAGACAACGAAAAGAAATGTAAAGATATTCCACGCTCATGTATTAGGAGAACAATATGGTTAAGATGTCTATCCTACCAAAGCACCTTACACATTTAATGCAGTCTCTATCAAAATACATTTTCCAGAGAACTAGAACAAACAGTCCTAAAATTTGTATGAATCACAAAAGACCCTCAATAGTCAAAGCAGTCATGAAAAAAAACAAAACTGGAGGTGTCACGATTCCAAACTTCAAGTTCTATTCCACAGCTGTAGTGATCAGAACAGTCTGGGACTAACATAAAAATAGACACATAGATCAATGGAACAGAATAGAAAGCCTAGAAACCCACGGTTGTATGCTCAATTAATCTTCAACAGAGGAGGCAAGAATATGCAATGGGAAAACGTCTCTTCAACAAACTGTGCTGGGGAAAGTGGTCAACTATACACAAAAGAACAAAACTGGACCATTTTCTTAACGCCATACACAAAAAATGAATTAAAGACCTAAATGTGAGAAGTAAAAACCACAAAAACCCTAGAAAAAAATCACAGCAGCATCTTTTTAGATATGTCTCCTCAGGCAAGGGAAACAAAAGCAAGAATAAACTGTTGGACTACATCAAAGTAAAAAGCTTCGGCACAGCAAAGGAAACAAAACTAAAAGACAACCTACTGAATGAGAGAAGACATGTGCAAATGACATAGCCAATAAAGGGTCAGTGTGCAAAATATATAAAGAACCTATAAACTCAAGAAAACAAACAATCCAATTAAATGGGCAGAAGACATGAACAGACATTTCTCCAAAGAAGACATCCAGATGGCCAACAGACACTTGAAAAGATGCTCGACATCACACATCATCAAGGAAGTCAAATCAGAACCACAGTGATATAGCAACTCATACCTGTCAGTATGGCTAAAGTCAAAAACACAAGAAACAACCAGTGTTGGCGAGCACGTGGAGAAAAAGGAACCCTCGTGCAGTGTTGGCAGGACCGCAAACTGGCGCAGCCACCGTGGAAGACGGTTCAGAGGTTCCTCAAAAAGTTAAAAACAGGTTCTGTGCCTGCTGGTGGTGGCCACCTCACTCACGGTCCGGCAGAGGTGTGGGATTGGTGGCCGTGGCCTCGGGACTGGGATGAACTGCACTCTGGGTGGAGACCGGGGAGCTGAGCTGAGCCACGGCCATTGCCAGTACAGTGGTAGCCACCGGACTGACCATTGTCGCGACAGGATTTGCAGGCCATTGTTTTGCAAACCATGAAACATACGGAGCCTCAAGTAAAACGACCTTTGCAAAGTCTACCAAAGTGTGCATCAGTGGCGGAAATTGCAGAGGTGGGTTTCAATCCAAAATGACAAAATGAGAAACAGCATTAATACGAGGTGTAAGCCCTACTGCTGATAAAGGAAAAGTAAGATATGCTCGTTGACAAATTACACTTTTAAATCATCCAGACAAGGGAGGATCTCCTTATATAGCAGCCAAAGTCAGGAAGCTAAGGATTTACCAGAAGGTCAAGCTAAAAACTGAAGTAAATGTGTGATGAATTTTAAGTTCTTGTTGATTTATGTATATGAGTGCCCGCTTTTTGTAAGATGCCTCAAAGCTGGAGGGAAAAAAAAAAGGAACTAACCTGTGATCCAGGACTCTCACTACTGGAGATTTACCCAAATAATACCAAACATTAATTTGGAGAGATAGATGTATCCCTGTATTTACTGCAGTACTATTTACAATAGCTATTCTGTGGATACAGCCCAAGTATATCCGTCAATAGATGAGTGAATAAAGAAGATGTTCCATGCACAATGAAATATTATTCAGCCATAAAAATGAATAAAATCTTGCCATTTGAAACAACATGGATGGATCTAGAGAGCATGATGCTAAGCAAGGTCAGACAAGACAAATATCATAGTATTTCACTCATATGTGGAATTTAAGAAACAAATGGACAAAGAAGAAAAAGAATTAAAAAACCCTAGATTTTTAACTATAGAGAACAAATAGTTGGTTAGCAGAGGGGAGGTGGGTGGGGGGAGGGGTGAAATAAGTGATGGGGTCCACTTGTCTTGATGAATTCTGAGAAACATATGGAGCTGTTGAATCACTATATTATTTACCTGAAACTAATAAAGCACTGTATGGAATTAAAAAAATAATAAAATAATTATAATAAAATTTAAACATATTTTAAAAACACACCTTATACTCCCAATTACATATAGGTGAGATTTGGTGACAATTTGGTGGAGAAAATAATTGGTGAATTTTAAATTACTATTGTTTATTAAAGTGAAATAAAACGTTAGAAGTGTAGGGGCGCCTGGGTGGCTCAGTCGGTTAGGCCTCCGACTTCGGCTCAGGTCATGATCTCACGTTCGTGGGTTTGAGCCCCACATCGGGCTCTGTGCTGACAGCTCAGGGCCTGGAGCCTGCTTCTGATTTTGTGTCTCCCTCTCTCTCTGACCCTCCCCGCTCATGTTCTGTCTCTCTCTGTCTCAAAAATAAATTAAAAAAACATTAAAAAATTTTTTTAAAAACAAAAAACAAACGTTAGAAGTGTAAAAGAAAACCCTTAGAAACACAAATGCCTTTGAGAAATTTATTAAGCACTGTAGCATATTCTGTGATCCAGCTTTTAATTTTGTAAAAAAAATAATAACAATAATAATAATAATAAGGCCCCTATAGTTAAAATATACTCTACTCCAAACATGTGGCTGGTTAGTGAGCACTGCTTTCAAAAACCATGTATTTTGTTCTCAAATATATTTACTCACACATTGTTATGTGAGTTCTTTTTGAATTATTTTTAGCATTGGCGATGGACTTGGAAAAGTCATCTATAATCTTACCTATTTGTAATCTTGTGCATAGATTTACAAGAATGGCGATTAAAGTTTAATTTGGTCTCCCTGTGAAGAGAGTTAACTCATGTGAACATGGAACTATTACACTTTAACTAACGATGTAACTAGCACAGCAGTCCGAGCAGTGTGCTTCAGACGAAAAGGAACATGCCTTCTGAGAATGGAAATTGCTGGCAACAGGGCTTGTCTTTTGACTGGACGCGGGAGGTGTCTTTATACTCACTCTGCACTGAAAACTTCGCTTGCATCCCAGGTTCTTCCAGCTATGACTTCCAGGGTACCGAAGGAGCTGGAGCAACGTTAACGTGTAGCACCGAACTGCATTAGATAAGGGTGCCATTCCTTTAGGATGCTGGGAAGTGCATTTGAATCGTAGTTGGTGCTGGGCTAGAAAATAGTCTTATTCGTGAGCAAAATGAATGGTGTGACTTGACTCACATTTCTAAAAAAAAAAAAAAAGAGCAGACTTAAAGAGAAAAGGAGACAGAGGACTCTATTTAATCAAGAACTGCATTATACTTGTCTTTATTATGATGAGCTAGTAACTTGAAATAATTAAAATTCATAGCACAGGAGTGCTTTTTTCAAGAATCATATTCAGACCTTGAGTAAAGTGACTCTGGAACACTTAATCACATTCATTGATTTCATAATATTTTATTTCTCTCTTTCTCTCTAATGATTTTGCTCTCCTTTTCTAGCTTTGAAAGGTGCCATCCAGCAAGTGAAATAATATATACTTGAAAAGAAATCCTTCACGGACACTGTGATGCTGGAGAGATGCTTCGTTTCTTCTCACCTCGATAAACTACCATCTCAGTCTCTCTGGCCCTGACTTTCAGTCTCCTCCATCTTAATTAAAAAACATTCCTAACTCATATCTGTGATGCTGATGGCAATTTAGAAAGTTAAATGCAATCAACTTCTTTTATGAGAAAATAGTCACAAGCAGACAGGAAAATAATAATTCCTAAGTGATCAATTATAATGATTCTGTAAAGCCTGGAAACTCATTCTCTCACTTTTGAAAGACCGTGAGAGTTACACTTTGTGGAACTATATGTGATAAAGACATTATAATGAATACATTCACACTCATACTTATAATCTGGTTCTTTCCCTTGATACATACACGATAAATACATTGACCTAATGTGTTCACGTGAAATTTTGAAAGAATCCGTCTCATGAGGCCCTAACAATGAAGTAGTGAAAAAAATAGCATATTTATACTGTATATGTATGCATGTAGTCATCAGCAATTTCATGTGCATGTTTATTTCTAGAGTTGAGGGCAGTAGACATAGCACTACCCGCCTCTATTTTATTAGAGAACCAGAATCAGAGAGTTCCTTCAAGGTATAGGAAAATAGAATTGTATGATTTGAGATTAACCAGTTGGACCCCAGATTTAGATCTTGTGCCTTTAGCGAGAGAAAGGAAGATTGATGAGATAGGTCCAAAAGGGAGAGATTTTGTAGGCTGTTGGAATCACACAAATATCTTTTAAGAGCTCAAAATGGCTCATTGCAGCCCAGAAAGGATTTGCTGCTATAGGAATTGTGTTTTAACTGCAGACAATTAAAGAACTGGACAAAATCTATGAAACAAGTGCCCTCAGACACTGGATCACAGGCAGGTGAAGTCTGTAATCTCTTACCGAAGTGAAACAGAAGAGGTCAGCCCTGGAATTGCACCATCTCCGGTGGAGGGAAAAGGTCTAAAACATAGTCTACTTGTGTGCTCGAGCTGAAGAAACAGAAGAATAAAGGTCCATGAAGTGGAAGGGTCTGGAATTTGTGGGGAATCCTAGAGAGAAGGGAGCCACAGAGAGGGAAGGAGCAAGAGAAAGCTCTGGAGACTTCCAATGTGATCTTTTCAAATCTCTGCATACAGAGTAAGCATAGTATAAAATATGACCAGGATGGGGAAAGAAAGCAGCAGGACAGACAGTTCTCAGAGGTCATAGGGCTAGGAATACTTTGCATTCTACGAGCCAGAATGGAGGGACCTCCCGAGCTATGGGGCAGCAGAGAGAGCCCTCAGTAGTGGGGCCACATTAGTTTAAGACTAAAGGTTGCTAGGGAGCTGCCCTAGCAAAAACTACAAGCGAGCCTTGAATGGATCATGTTTATTTAAAACAATTTAACTGTGTGCTAGAAGAAAGTCCAGCACCGCTTAAAAGAGCACATCGAAATTGAGCACAATGGTGTAAAATTCACAGTAGCCAACCACTAGTCAAAAATGTCCATGCACATTGGGGAATGAGAGTAGTGAAGAGAGGCAGAAGGAAGGGACCCCAAAGGGGCACAAGGAAGTTTTCAGGGGACTGATGGATATATTCTTTATCTCGATTATGTTGGCGGTTTTGTGGGTATATACATGTCGGCATTTATCAAAGTATCATTCAAACACACTCACTTTATTGTATGCCAGTTATATGTCAATGAAACTGTTAAAAATTGCCAATCAAAAAAACAAGAAACTATGACTTGTAAGAACAATAAGAAATTGTTTAATTAGCAGGCAAACATGTTAAAACATTATATTAAAAAAAACAAAAAACCATATACATGGTCAACAATGTAGAGGAAAACAGGAGAGAAATAAAAATATAAAAGAGATCAAAGTGGAAGTTTTAGATTAAAGATTAAAAATACAATTCCAGAAATGAAAAATTGTACTGGTTGAGAAGAATCTATATGCTACATAATATCAGTGAATTTGGAGACCTATGACTAGTAAATATGCAAATACACAGATGGAAAAAAGGCTGAGAACACGTGAACAGCGCATCAGTGTCTCCTGGTACAGTCTTTAAATGGTCTAATGTGTACGTTAGAGTCCCCACTACAGAGCACGGAGGAAGAAATCACAAAAAATACTTAAAGAAATTAAAACTATAAATCCATAGGTTCCAGAAAATACTCCAGAGCTGAATAAAATCAGATCTCAGCAAGGTATACCGTAATTAAGTTGCTGAATTTCAGTGATAAGGAAAAAAAAATCTTAAAAGCAGCCATAGAAGTTAAACACATTACGTACAGTGGAAGAAAGATAATCAGAACAGACTTCTCATCAGAAACTATGCACGTGACAAGGCAGTACAGTGACAGTTTTAGGGTACTGAAAGAAAAGATGTCAACCTCGATTGCTATACCTAATGAAAATATCTTTCAAAACTGAATACAAAAATAAACAACCCACTTCAAAAATGGGCAAGGGACTTCAACAGACATGTGTCCAAAGAAGATACGCAAATGTTCAGTAAGCAAGATGATCAGCACTGCTATTCATTAGGGAAATGCAGATCAAAGGCATAGTGAGATTATCACCTCACACCCATTAGGAGGTTTTGGTTTTGGTTTCTAAAGTGGAAAAGAAACAAGTATTGGTGAGGATGTGGAGAAACTGGAACCCTTGTGCATTGGTGGTGGGGATGGAAAATGGTCCAACCACTGTGGAAAACAGTATAGCAGTTGCTCAGAAACATGGAATTACCATGTGAAATAGCAATTCTACTTCTAGGAGTCCCCAGATTCTTGTCCACCAGTGTCCATAATGATATTATTCACAATACCTGAAAGGTGGAAACAAGTTGTATTAGTCAGGGTTTTCCAGAGAAACAAAACTAACTGTGTGTGTGTGTGTGTGTGTGTGTGTGTGTGTGTGTGTGTAGAAAGAGATTTATTATAAGAATTGGTTCACAGGGCACCTGGGTGGCTCAGTCAGTTAAGCGTCGGGCTTCGGCTCAGGTCACATTCTTACGGTTCATGGGTTCAAGCCCCATGTCGGGCTCTGTGCTGACAGCTCAGAGCCTAGAGCCTGCCTCAGATTCTGTGTCTCCCTCTCTCTCTGACCCTCCCCTGCTTGCACTGTCTCTCTGTCTCTCAAAAATAAATAAAAAACATTAAAAAAAAATGGTTCACATGATTGTGGAGACTGGCAAATCCAAATCTGCACTGTAGACCAGCCAAAGATGTGGTTCCTATGCAAAGCTTGTAGGTGGACACCCAAGAGAGCCAGTGGTGCAGATGATGTCTGAAGGCAGTCTCCTGGAGACTTCCCTCTTACTTGGGGAAGCTGACCTTTTTGTTCTAATCAGGTCATTAGCTGATTGGGTGAGGCCCACCCACGTTATAGAGGTAAAGCTACATACTCAGTTCATTAATTTGAATGTTAATGTCATTCAAAGACATCTTCCAAGTCGATACATAAAATCAGCCATGACACAACTTATATATCCATCAACAGATGAATGGAAATAAAATATGGTGTGTGTGTGTATTATTCAGCCTTAAAAAGAAATGAAATTCTGATATATATTACAACATGGATTAATTTTGAAAATATGCCACATGAAATAAAACCAGACACAAAACCAATACTGTTTAATTCCTCTTACGTGAGAATAGGCAAACTTAAAGGAAGTAGAATAGTTGTTAGCAGGGACTGGGGGAGGGAAGAATGGGAAGTTGGTGTTCAGTGGGTACAGAGTTTCAGTTTGGGACGATGAAAATGTTCTGGAGATGACTGGTGATGATGGTTGCGCTTAATGCCACTAAATTATACACTTAAAAATGGCTAAAAGGTTGGAGCACCTGGGTGACTCAGTCGGTTAAGTGTCTGACTTCAGTTGGGGTCATGACCTCGCGGTCCATGAGTTCAAGCCCCATGTCGGGCTCTGTGCTGACAGCTCGGAGCCTGGAACCCGCTTCAGATTCTTGTTTCCCTCTCTGCCCCTCCCCCTCAAGTGCTCGGTCTCTCTCTCTCTCTCTCTCTCTCTCTCTCTCTCTCAAAAATAAATAAACATTAAAAAAATAAAAATTGATAAAAAGGGTGAATTTTATTATATGTATATTTTACCATGAAATTTTTTTACGTGAAGGTAAAATAAAGAAGGTTTTCAGACACACAATCTGTGAGAATTGATTGCCTTTAGAACTATAATATATTAAATGCTAAAGGGAATTTCTTCAAGTAGAGGGAGAACAATACCGTATGGAAATTTGGATCTCCAGAAAGTAATGGAAAATGTAGGCAATAGTAGGGGCGCCTGGGTGGCTCAGTCGTTTGAGCGTCCAGCTTTGGCTCAGGTCATGATCTCACAGTTCGTGGGTTTGAGCCCCGCATCAGGCTCTGAGCTGTCGGCACAGCCTGTCTTCAGGTTCTGTGTCTCCCTCTCTCTCTGACCCACCCCTGCTCATGCTGTCTCTCTCTCTCTCTTAAATATAAGTAAAACATTTTTCTTAATGTAGGCAATAGTAAATATACATGTGAATAGAAGACTTTTTAGTAATTTAAAGTCTTTTTAAATATATTTGCTTACTTAAACATAATAAAATATGTAATAGGGTTTATAAAATATTTAGAAGCAAAATATAGGATAACAAAGGTTGGGGGGGAAATAAACTGATATTGTCATAAGGCACTTAAGAAATATAGTATTCTTTGTAGGTAGTCTGTATATTTTACACACTAAAGCAGGAGTTGCCAGATTTTTTAAATAAAGGTCCATATAGTAAAAAATTGAAGATTTTGAGATATGTTAAGTAAAATTGTAAGGTATCCTTTTTGATCTCCTGCTTCCTTACTTTTTCTCTTATAAATACCCTACATAATCTCTGAGCTGAATGTGGTGGATCTTTTCATGATTAAGTTATTTTATATGGCATATTTATCTTAAAAATAGGAAGATCATCCTGGTGGGCTGGAGGTCATCACATCAGCCCCTTAAAAATAGCATTTCCTAAGGAAAAAAGAGAAAGAAAGCAAGAAACAGACTCTTAACTATAGAGAACAAACACAATTACCCGGGAGGAGATGGGTGGGCATGTGGAGGAAATGGATGGGGACTGAATAGTACACTTACCATGATGAAATAAAGTAAAATGATAAAATTTAAAAAACAGAGCATTTCCGTGACTGATTATAGAGAAGGAAGTCAGATGTTCAAAACACAATAGGCATTTAGTGCACCATTTCTGTGTTCAGGATGGAGGAACCCACAGGGAAAGGACCTGAAGGTGACCTTTGCTGACAGTCAGTGAGGAAACTTACTCTCAGTCCTTCGTGGGACCATGGGAAGTAAATTCAGCCCAGAGCAAGAATGTAGTGAGGAGTGCATTTTTCCCCAGAGTTTCCATGTGAGAACTCAGCCTGGTTGACACCTCAATTTCAGTTTTGTGATACCTTGAACAAAGAATTCACAAGCTGGGCCTTGCTTGAGCTCTTAAATGAATGTAATTTTAAGCAGCCAATTTTGTGATAATTTGTTCTTCAGCAACAGAAGACTGATAGAGAAGGCCACATACAGTCTCTGCCATAGATTTTTCTTTTCAGTTTTTGGGGGTAGTTATTAAAAACATGAAAACCATGGTTAAGTCACAAGCCATAAAAAATTAAGCCACAGGATATGTTGGACCCACAAGCTGTCATCTGCTGATCTCTGGCCTAGAGTAACCACAGAGAAAATACAGATATACTAGAGTTAATATAATAGTGGAGATAAAATGGAATCATAAAAACGTTAGTTAATCCAAAGGAGGAAAGAATAGAGGTAGAAAGGATAAAAGAACATATGTGACATAGAAAACATATATAGTAGATTTAAACCTAACTACATTAATAATTACACTAAATGTAAGTGGTGTACACTCTCCAATTAAAAGGCAAAAATTATTAGAATGGTAAAATAAGACCAAACTTTATGATGGCTGCAAAAGAGCTATTGTAAATATGAAGATCCAGGTAAGTTAAAATTAAAGGAATGAAAAATATCTATCATGACAATGGAAATACTAAGAAACTTGCAGTTGCCATATTAATATCAAAGTACACTTTAGAACAAGGATAATATTACTGGGGATTTTATACTAAAAAATCCATTCATCAAAGGACATAAAGATGTGTGTACATAACCCTGAAGACATATACACATAACAGAGCTTCAAATCCCTGAAGTGATGACCAACAGAACTGAAAGGAGAATGACGAAGTCACAGTTATAGTTGGTAAGTCCATACTCCTTTCTCAGTAACTGATGGAATATATAGACAGAAAATCAGAAAAAAAAAAAAAAGAAAAAAAATAAGCACAGTTGTTGAAGTTTTGAACAATACCATCAACAAACCTGATCTAAGTAATATTTGTACAACACATCAACTAAAAATAGCAAAACAACATTATTCTCAAATGTAGGCACATTCACAAAGGAGAACTTGCCATAAGTGATGAACAGAAGTCTCAGTGCATTTAGGGGGACTGAAAATCAAACTGAGTATGGTTACAGTAGAGTCAGTGGAATTAAATTAGATGTCAAAAACAAACATCTGGAAAATTTTCCAAATACTTGGTTATTATTACATACTTCTTAATAATTTATCAGTCAAAGAAGAAAGCAGACAAAGAATGTTTTTTAATAAACTAAGTGAGAATGGAAATACATAAAAAGTTATGTGATGTACCTAAAACAGTGCTCAGAGGGAGGTCATCAGCAGATAGAACTCTTTCACGTTACTACAGGAATGCAAAGTTGTACAACCACAGGATCTTTGTTCTTACTAGCTCAAGCCTAAATGTCCATCTGTGAATGAAGGGATAAACAAATTGTGATTTATCCATAAAATGCAGGTTTACCCATAAAAACAAGCTACTGGTACAAAATGGATGAATTTCAAAAGCAAAGGATACATGAGAGAAGCTAGCCTTGAAAGACTACTGGTAGTGTGCTTCACAGGTGACCCTTGAGCCACATGGACTTGAACTACCCTGGTCCACTTATACGTTGATTTTTTTTTTTAATATAGTGCAGTACTGTAAAAGTATTTTCTCTTCCTTATGATTTTCTTAAGAACAGTTTCTTCAGTTTAACTTTACTATAAAAACATATTATATAATACACATATCTACAAAGCATATGTTAATTGTTCATGTTATTTGTAAGGCTTCCAGTCAACAGTAGGCTGTTAAGTTTGGGGGAAGTCAGAAGTAAAATGCAGGGGTACCTGGGTGGCCCTTGGTTTTGGCTCTTGGTTTGGTTTTGTGAGTTCGAGCCCCATGTCAAGCTCTGCACTGGCAGTACAGAGGCTGCTTGGGTTTTTCTCTCTTTCTTTACCCATCCCTGACTCATGCTGTCTCTGTTTCTCTCAAAATAATATGTAAGTAAACTTTTAAAAAAGTTAAATGCAGGTTTTTTACTGTGCAGGGGGCCCATTCCCTTAAGCCTTATGTTGTTCAAGGGTTAGCTATAGAAGGAATTCTTGGCAAGGAACAACTGACAGAGATGGTGCGGAAGTTAGGTGGGAAAGAGCTCATGTGAAGGTCCTGATGTCAGGGAAGGCCTGTGATCTTCAAGGAACAAGAAGTCAAATGTGGCCCCACTGTAGGGAGAGGGGGGAGTGTTAATCTGGGAGATGAAGCGAAGGCAGAACCTGTGAGCCTTGTAGACCACTATAAAGACTATGGATATTAATCTGAAGTGTAAGCCATTTCACCAAGTTTTTTGTTTTTGATATTTATTTTCTGCTATTTTAATTGAAATGATACCAAGGTTTTCAATTTTATCTTTGTTGGGAGGCGATTATTGTTTGTACCTACGTATGTGTATACGTATGTATGTATGTATGTGATGGTCTAACCTTTTCTATTTCCATTTGCTCATTTATTTTTTATTTTTTACTTAACAGATTTATTGAGAAATAATTCATCCATATACCATACAGTTTATCTGTATTTAAAAGGTACAATTCACTGGGTTTCAATATACTCATAATTGTATACCCATAGTCGCAATCTAATTTTAGAACATTTTGGTCTCCCCCAAAAGGAACCCTTATTAGCAGTTCCTACCCATTCCCCAGATCTTTCTCCTCCACTCATAAGCCCAAGCAACAACTAATTTATTTTTTGTCTCTAGATTTACCTATTCTGAACATTTCACATAAATGGAATCATACACATTGTGGTCTTTGTGACTGACTTCTTACACTTAGCATAATATTTTCAAGGTTCATCCATGTTGTAGCATATATTAGTACATAGTTCCTTTTTATTGCTGAATAATGTTCCATTGTACAGGTATGCCAGTTTCATCTATTCATCCATCAATTGGTGTTTATTTGGATCGTTTCCACTTTTTGGCTATTATGAATAGTATGAACATTACTACACAAGTGTTTGTGTGAACGTATGTTTTCATTTTCCTTGGCCAAATACCTTGAGCAGAATTGCTGGGGCATATGGCAACTTACTGACTTATTTTCATTATTTATAGGGATCTGGCATTGACCTTTCGTATTTTTAGCTAATATGTGTATCCCAGGGTAGTATGTTTCATAAATATTTCATACAATTTTTTTCCAGTGGCTTTGGTTTTATTTTCTTTTTATTGTTGTTAAAGTTTGACTTAAAAATATATACATATATGTGCATGTATTGTATTCGGTCATCTTGTTTCTGATGACAGAATCCATGTGTTAATCATCACAAATAGCTCCAACAGTATCTTGGATTGTTTCCTCTTTTCTTTTTTTTTTTTTAATGTATATTTATATATTTAGTTAGTTAGTTAGAGAATCTTAAGCAGGCTCCATGCTCAGCACGGAGACCAACTCAGGGCTCAATCCCGCAACCCTGGGATCATGACCTAAGCCAAAATCAGGTTGGTCACTCAACTGACAGAGCCACACAGGCGCCCCTGTTTTCCTCTGCTCTTTAGTAAAGTCAAAAAATTGTTTATTATTGACCCTTTATCTATCTGGAGCTGATTTCTCATTTTCTTTAAAGTGACTTTTCAGATGAGGCCGGGGTGGTGAAGGACATTAGTGAGGTGCAAGCAGTGGTGAGGAGAAAGATTTCCAGAAGGAGCAAGTTGACAGTTGCCCTTTGTTGGCTTGCTTGAGGAGCTCTCGGCAAGAGAGTAGAGAACGTGGTGAAAAGGGAAGGTAGTCATTAGTAAAATGCCATTTTGCTCATTATAGTTTTAATGGTACAAGGTTCACTTTTAGGGCGGATGTATGAAACCTGCCTGTCTCGTGATCCTTCCAAGGTTCACAGATTTCTGGAATTTACTTTTCTTTTATTGTCATCTTCTTTCTCCAACTTTTAAAATAAGACTTATTATACCAGGACTGTAAGAACTGATAAGAAGCTCTGTGATTTCCAGTCCCACTCATCACATTCAATCACAGTATCTTCCTGGTTTTCTGAAATAACCTCAAAATCAGTTTAAAATGTCAGTTGCTTTAGTATAGTCAGTATAGAAAGCAGGAAATGTGTAAGAAGTGTGGGTCTTCTGCCTCCAATTTGATACTCTGTGTTGTGAGATTTGATTCCTCAGAAGTAAGTCTATGAAATTAGATGGTTGGCTAGGGCAGAAAGTTGAGTATGTAACGGAAAAAAACATGGGCCCTAAGGCTTGTGGGCCGTTCATGTGTTCAGTTTGGGTGGAATATAAGAATAATGAAGTTTCCAAGGTAAAATAAGGGCCATCGGTTTTACTTGGGTCATTTTCCAAAATTCTAGTTTGTCTTTCGTATTATCGAAGTGTATTATCATGCCATTAGTAGCTAAAACTTGTATATTTATAGTTAATTTTAAAATCCATCTCCTGGGTTCTGGATTGTTCTTGGTAGCAGTGTAACCTTCAGCACATTACTTACTTATTCTTTTTTGGGTTGAGAGTCCTCAACCTATAAAATAAGAATTAAAACTATCTGTAGAGTAGTTACGTGGATTGAAAATAGACATTTATATTTAGCACGATGCCTGCAAATACATAAAGTCCTCCTGCATTTTAGCTCCAGTCATTGCTTCTCTACCTTGTGCTAAATTTGCAAGTCAGCATTAGCTTAATCCTTGAGCTTTGATGGAAGGATGTTGGTGTTTCCAGTCTCTGTCCTACATTTGAGGGTGAGCTGGAGAATGGAAGATCTCGTGGTAGCTGAGGATGTCCAACGGTTCTCGGAGAAGAAAGGTTGTTGAACTAGTTCAGACCATATTCTTATAACTAAAAACAATTGGAAATGTTTGATTGAAAGAACTCCTGTTTTCACTTGTCATTATAATAGGATCAGGCTTTTTCATAGGTAACAATGTAAAATGCAACATTGATAGTCAGAGGTAAAAATCATTCAGGTAATTCACTAGGAGGAGCCCCCAAGATGAAAACAGTGGCTTAGAGCCAACCTTGGGTAAAATAAATAATGTAGAATGCAAGAAAGCACAGCTTAACTTTCTCTATCCTGGTCACTCAGAGGACGGTAAAATCTCACATCACTCAAAGAGAGAAGCGTCTGAAAGGTCCAAAGTTAACTTTAGATTTTGAATGTAAAGTTTTGAAAGGAATTAAAAGGAGTGTGGTTTCTCAATCCAAATGATTTTAAGTGGAATGCTATTTTATGACCGTGAGATATGCTAATTGTTTTGATTCGGTGGTTTTTAGTGGGTTCCTATCACCATTGTCTTATCAGCTTGTGTCTTCAAAGGTAAAGACAAGCCTCAGCCCAGCTATTTGAGTTGCTATTGAGTTTTGGATTAGCTGTGGTTGTTGTTTTAAAATAAAAATGTTACAGTCTTTGGTAAACTGCTCTTTAGAGTGCTGTCAGAAGCAGAAGTACTTGTGGAAAGAGCTATTGGTTGCTGATGGCTCTTTTGACATGCTAATAATCCAATCAACTGGGAAGGCTTGAGAATCCAGGGTGAATGAGCTCATTGCTCGTCATGAATATTCAAGCACTTTCAAAAATCCAAATCCGACGTCTCCCGCTCCTTGAGGTCAGTCACAGGAACTCCCGTCCTTTGGATTCCAGTAGCATTGTTTGCACATCCCTTTGTAGTTCTCAGCTGGGCCTTGCAACATAATTATTTGCTTTTTCCTTTTCCCTAATCAAATAGAAGTGCCTTAGGACACAGACTCTCAGACAGTCAGATAAGCGCCACAGGTCATCTACCAACAGAGAAATTATTGAATATCCAGAATGCGCAAAGCCCTGTGCCTTAGGTCTACAGACAGGAGTCTTGCACAACCCTTGTCCTTGTCATTTTATGCTGCATAGTGCCTCGTCTCCCCCTTGACTCTTCTCTCCTTTTCCGAGATGCCCTCTTTTCCCTCCAGCTTCTCTGGCCACGGCTTCAGAGTGGTTTTTTTTTTGTTGTTGTTCCTTCCTGAAGTAGACTTCTGAATGAAGGAGATGCCTGAGGCATGTTCCCGACTCTTCTGTTTTCAACACACACTCTCTCTAGGGGATCTCATTAATTCTCATGCATTTAAAGCATCGTCTTTATATCAATGACTTTCAGTTTTAGACCTCTGGTCTAGACGCTTCTGAACATCAAGCCTCCAAATTCTAATCAACTTTGAAGTTTCATGGGTATCAGAAAACTAAACATCTTAAAGAACACCCTTGATCCTACCCCAAGATCTGGTCCCGCCCTCCAGGGAGGCACCTTCGTGCACCCACCTGGCAAGTCACAGTCCTGGCAGTGACCTTTGACACATCCCTTTCACCGTGTACATTGAGTCCACCATCAAGTCCTGTAGATCCTGCCTCCCAATACATTCTTCCTCCGCGCTCTACTCTCCGTGCACTGCCCAAAGGCCAGCCCGCAGCGCAGGGGAATGGCCCCTTTGGCCCCGCTGGTCCAATCACTAGAGTCATCACAGTGGTTTTTTAAAAATCATAAAGCAGATCATGCTTTAAAATTCCTCCTCAGTTCTAACTGCTCTTAAGATTTAGAAATCTTCCGCATGACGCCACGGCTCTATATAATAAGCCCCTCCTTTCCAGTCACACCGCCTGCTGCCTCCCACTTCCTTAATTCAGCAAATCTCACATTTGCTCTGAGTTTCCTCCTCCCACCGTGTAGGGTTTGTCTGCCAGCCCTATCTTCTGAGGACCCCCTTGACCAATTGAAGCCCCGCAGGCCCGCTCTGCCTCACCACCATTTCCGCAGACGGGCTTTCTCCAGCTCCTCCCACCAAACCTGTCCTTCCTTTTTATCCTGAAGGATCTGAGACTTTCCTTTATATCCCCCACGGTAAATGGTAAGATTTATTTCGTTGGAGGATTATTTGCTCCACACCTGGCTCCCCAGTTGGTCCGTAGGACCCATGAGGGCAAAGGTCTTGTCGGTTTTATTCACACTTCAGACCCCAGGACCTGCCACATAGTGGAAAGTCAGGAAATATTTGTGGAACGGATAGACTAAATAGGAAATAAAAGTTCCAAAGCACTTTGAAATACTGCATCACAGAAAGTGCTTAAAACTTAAGGCTATAACATGGAAATAAATTTGTGACACCCTCGTGAAGACCTTCAGTTTGTGAGGAAACCAGGCTCCTGCTCTTGTTTAGACCTATCACATCTTAGCATCGTCGTTACCAAGAATATATTGGACAACGGGAAAAAAATGTTCTCAGTTTGACAGCAAACGTTTATGGAGCAGACATTTTTTGTCCGTGTCATTTTATTTCTTATGGTGCCCGGTACCTTTCTAGAAGTTTGGGAGATAGATGGTGCAATGTGGCTTACTTTCCCCCGGGGGACAGACAGTAAGCAAGAACACAGAAGATGACAGCACTCGAGAAATACTATGCACTAAATAAAATAGAGTGGGGGCAATGGTGGGATGGTTAGAGAAGTCCTATCTGAGTGAAAAGGTGACATGTGAGCCAAGGCCTGGGTGACAAGCCAGAGGGAACGGCACGCTGCAGAAGCACTGAGGCAGGTACTGCCTGATGCATTTGAGAAACAGCGAGGCCAGTGGTCCTGGAGCAGAGCGATGGAGACGAGGACTACACGCTTTCAGGGTTAGACACGCTGGCGTTTCAAGTTCTCACTCTCCCCTTCCTGGTCATTGATCGCAAAATGGAGGCAGTCATGATGCCAGCTCGTAGGAATGTCGCTAAATAAGATGCTGAGGGTAAACGTTAGTAGCACTGCACATCATTGATAATTTAAACATCATTAAGCTACCTTCCGCAGAACTGCTGTCCAGGGAAAACCAATAGTGTGAATGTTAAGCTAATAGCTGTGTTTGTGTGTTTAATAGCTTACCAATAGACTGTCTTTTAAAACAGTGTTGCTAATTACTTACAAACATTCATATTTACATTGATTTCTCACAAAAGGTTAAAAAGCTGAAGAGAGAACTCTCACAGATGAAGCAAGAATTGCTCTATAAAGAACAAGGCTTTGAGACATTGCAACAGTGAGTATAAAATTACTGAAATTCACTTTAGAATAATTCAAAGCCCCCTAACTAATACAAAGAAAATAGAAATACAGATTACATAACGAGATTTCTCTAAGAGACATGAAGTAAAAAGCTCAGAGCTTTGCGCCAAAAAACCAAAGAAAACCAGTGAACCAACAACCAAAAAACTTGGGGGGAATCTGTACACGTTAAAGAGGTCTGAAGTTTTATTCATCGTGAGAGGTGCAACGAAACCAGTGGGAACGTTAACTCTGTGCCCTGGGCCCCTGCCAGGCTGCTCTAAGATGGAGGTATGGAGCAAGGGAATGCGCACAGGAAGTGCCTCCATGTTGGGCTCTCACGGCCGGATGTGGGGAGCCTCTGCTGCCCTGGGCTCCGGGCTGACCTCAGGGAGCAAGCCAGGTTGTCCCCGAGGAGCTTGAGTCAGCGCCTCATTTCTTGTGTCCCTTCTGCCCTTTCCAGTTCTGGAGTCAAGCCTGACAGGCCACCGGCCTAACTCTAGGCGGGGTTAAGTTAAGGAAAATATGGCTGACAGGGCAGCAGAGCCTGGGATCTCCTGCCCCGTTCCCCCCCCCCCCCCCCCCCCCCCCCCCCCCCCCCCGGAAGCCACCATTCTCCCTGCTGACAGGCGGGCCCAGCTAAACCCTGACAGGCACACCCAGCTCCCCAAACCTCCCCGTCCTGCCGCAGGGTCTGGTGCGAGGCAAGAAGCCGAAGGTTCTCACAGCCACATGAGCGCAGAGAGGACTGAAGGCCTGGTCCCTCAGAGGCGTTCAACTGTTCCGCGCTTCCCTCCCCTGCGCACAGGCCTCGGTGCCAGCCGTGAGCAGTGTGTATGGAGAGCCCCTCATTGCCTCCCGTCCCTCCCCCACTCTCCCCAGTGTGGCCGTCCCGCACAGAAGGCATTACCCCTTGTAAAGATCCTGTGTATCTGTTGGCCAGACCAACAGAAGCTGGCTGGGAGTTCTGCGTGTTTGCACGATGAGTTACAGGTCCGAACACCAGGCACGACTCCTGACCACCAGTCTCGGACTTGGGCTTATGGCGGTCTTCTGTTTGCCAGTTACTCATGTAAGCGTAACCATTATATGCTTTCAGATGCTCCTATCCTAGGGGTTTCCAAACCTGACTGCATATTAGAATCATCTGTTTAAAAAGTACCTATTTCTGGTCTCCATGTGGGTATATTTTATGAGATCTCCAGGTGGTTCTCATGTATGGCTGGGTTCTAAGACCCTCGCGGGCTCCAGAGCCCCCCTTCAAAACGGAGCAGATCTAGACGGCCTCAGTGTGGTATTTAGTAACTGCATAGCAGCATAAAGGATGGCTTTGTGGCGGGATGGAGAGAGAAAACACACTTTGCAGAGTGCCACAAAGTGGTTAGCTACACGTCAGGCACTTTTAAGGCACATGGAATTGTAACTCATGTCACCACCCCGGATTAAAGGTTAGCCAAACTTGCTGTTTTTGCTATATTGACATAACAATGCTGTATTGTTTTAAAGCAGTTTGCTTGCAAGCAATTTTTATAGGCATCTAAGGCATGTTTAAGAATCTGTCAATAACATTCCATGAGAAAACAATAGACATTTGTTGTAGAAATTCAGGCATTCTCTTGCAATGATTCTAATCCCTTGAACCAAAGGCAGAGAGATACGATATCTAACATCAGAGACCTCTCGTTGATCCTCACTATAGACAAAATAAAGCTGTTTTCATTCAGATGTTAACCCCCAGACTACTAGAACGTCCAATAATAATTGATTGAACCCAGAAACCATACTTTCCAAGAAACCACATTCCTGATACTATAAAGGGACTTTAACTTGGGGGTTTGACAGAAAATATGTTTCAGGAAGAGATTTAAATAGAATCCTACTGCAGGCTTTTGTAATTTTTCATTTATTCCCAATAGAATGGAATATTTTTGCCAATTCTGGAGCTGTAATGTAATTTAAAGTCAGGCTTTCCTTTTACTGGGTACAGTAGTTTATGCTGGCAGCCGTATTCTCTACGTTGTTCATTTCAGTCTGTGGTCCCAAAGTTGACCTTGGCTTAAGCAATAGCATAGCTTCTATGAAGACGGACATTTCTACTTTGCCACCTTCAGCATTCACTCAAATTTGGAAAATGAGGCAAAAGGAAGCACTCAGCAAGCCAAAAGTGTCTACCTATTCTGTGAAAATTCGGCTCAGGGGTACATATTTCCTAGGGAAGGCATGCAAATGGGAATCTCTTCTCTTTCGGAAGAAACAAAGATATATACATATATATGGGAAATTACTAATAGGGTACACAGAAAAAAACGAAAGGAAAACAGGTTTTTAGAAAAAATTTTTTAGGGAAGACTAGAAAATGGTATTTTTCAAATCAAGAACAAAATCACAGTAGTTTGCTTTAAAGATCAGCACATAATGCTGATATGTTGTTTGATTTTTGTTTGGTTTTATTTTATGGTCGGTTAGGGTGGAAAAAGAAAAGGTAGGAGACGCAGAGTTGAGGAAAGACAGGAGAAACAGAATAGGAACAGTTAGAGGACGATGCGGGTGCTCGAAGGAGGCAGGACAGGACGTCCAGAAGGAGCTCCGCGGTGGGCGCTGAGTCGAGGTGGCCCGTGCCCGTCGTGTTTAGCACCCAGCTGAGCGAGCGGTGGGCAGCCAGGGAATTTTTGTCTAGTTCTGAAGCCCTCTGAAGTGTAAATGAGCAGGCTTGAAGTAGTTTTGCCTTTATTTTTAAGTGTTAAAGTTAATTTCTGAAAACAGCTTGCCTACTTCGTTTTCTCTCACTACAGTTGATTTCTGACTTCAAGATCTGTTTTGCTGTTAGATTCTGAAGGTTTTACACAAATAGGAAGAAATCACTTGGGCTTTAGAAATTCACTTTGACACAGTTTAAGGGTCCAGTGTTAGTAGCTGCTTCATGAAATCTCAGGGTTGTTGCTTTTTTAACTAAAATAAAGTTTTTTTGCCTCAACTAAGTTGGTAGGTGTAATACTTAAGGGAGCCAACAACTTCACTGATAAATCCTTTCCCAGATAAATGGAATTAACCAATATTTGAAGTACATCGAGTGATTTTTATCAAATATTCTAAGTGTAATAGTCAGAGGAGCCCTAAGCCTAAGTCTGTCATTTTGAGGATGATGCCCGCACTAGCTAAGTGTTTATGCAGTTTCAGGGCTAAACTCATGTAAACTTTCTGCTCTTACTTTCTCGGAGGAAGTGTGACTGGTGTTCTCTAGGGTCCCTTCCCACCCTGAACACTGTGCGGGCGTGCGCACGTGGCTGTTTAATTCCATGACGTCATTGGTTGTACTTTATTATCAAATAATCTTATGATGAAATTTATTTGATTTTCTCAGGTTAAGACTGTCTAGCAATAAAATATTTACTAAAATAGCACTTGGGGAAATAGGTCATCTGCAAACTGCACTTGCTTGAGTAACTTTGGAAGAGGAAGATGGCACCGTTGGTGGGTTGTTGGTTTGGTTTGGTTTTTGTGTTTGCAGATTATACCCTTCACTTTGACATAAATTTAAATCATGACCTGTTTTAAACTGAATGAGCTCAGAGCCAGTTCTCTGTGGCCTAATAGGTACCATTTCTCTGTGGATAAGGCTAAGATTTATGTCCAGGAATGAGAGCTGTTGGCTAATGGGGCAGACACACAGCCCTGTGCTCTTCCAAGTGAACCCCGAGTTGTGTTCAAAATGAACCCTGGGCAGCCTCAAGAGCTGGAGAGTGACACTGAGGATACTGTTAAACTATTTTTTTAAAGGATTAGGTAATTTGGCTAGGCCCTTCCTGCACAAAGAATTAGGTTACTTGACACCCCCCTGACACAGGGTGACCGTGCAAACTGGAAGGACGTTTGGTGAGCAGATCTGCAGGGGTGATGGACGAGCTGGTGGAAGAATTGTTTATTCAGTGTTAGTTGACGGGTGAGCACATCTGCTCTTCTGCCTCGTTCCGAGATTTGAACTCGTCCACGAGGCCAGTAGTTTTACCTCGACTCATAAGTGCCATAAAAACAGAACTGGTACTTTTCACGTGTCTGAAAACCAACAGGAAACTAACCACGTGATCCAAATATTGTAGGATTCTCCCTGGTATAGACACTAACCGCTCCCATTTACGAAGCGCCCGTCAGCTCCCAGGCCCCGTGCTGGGCTTTGGACAGACATCATGGCTTGTAGGCTGAGGCGGCAGTGAGGGTCCCGCATCTCCTGTGGCTCAGTTCAGGGGCACCCCTGCCCTGCTGCATCATTTCCCATGGCCTTAACCTTTCTCAGGGTGGGGGTCGGGTTAGCGTGAGGAGGTGTAGATTCGGCCAGTGGAGGGATCACCCAAACTGACCGAAGACAAAAGGGCTGAGCCTGAACATGTTGAGAAGCGGACTGGGCCTGAGGTGGGCGATGGGGGCATGTGAGCCAGAGGTGGTGGGCAGAGAAAACGGGAGGGACCGTCGGCCTGAAAGGGTGACACCGGCACGTGGGAAGCAAGCAGCAAATTCATCAGGCAGCTATGGTAGTCCCAGACCGGCACCAGCTCTTCGTGTACCTTGTCTCGGTCTGCAATGGTCATTGACTTTTTTTCTTTTTTCTCTTCACAGAATTGATAAGAAAATGTCTGGGGGCCAGAGTGGCTATGAACTTAGTGAAGCCAAAGCCATTCTAACGGAACTGAAATCTATCAGAAAGGCTATTAGCTCAGGAGAAAAAGAAAAGCAGGATCTGATGCAGGTACGTTACAGAGTTTCGGGGACCATCAGGGTCCTAGAGATTCTCCTTGAGGCGACAGCTCTCCATGCGAGGCTGGCTGGTCCTTTGCCAGCCTGCCCCATCCGTTCAGAACCTGCTCCTGCAGGGGATGCCCTCGGGCGCTGAGGCAGCGGGTTGGTTCCAAGGCTCTGATATGTGTGTTTGAAGGCAGGCCTCGATGGCCCTTGGGACAGGACGTGGTGGGTCCTGGGGCCTATGTGAGATTGGCATTTGGGCGCATGCTGCCCTCACTGCCCCTTCATGTGGCAGCCGGATAAGCAGGGCTGTCCCAGCCCAGGACACATACAGGGTCCGTCACCGGTCATCGGCAAGTGGAGGGTGTGCCTTGAGGAGTGGGGGGCTGGTGTATGAGGAGCTTCGCCCTCGCCCAGGAGATTGGAAGGTGCCAGCTAGGGGTGGGGGTGGTGACCCGGCTGGGGGACAGCTGTCGACCTCCCGGGAAAGCTGCTGGTGGCAGCAGGTCCCCTTGTTAACCCCTGTCCAGTTCTCCGTCCAGAGGGGATCCAGCTTGTGTGCAGAAGAAACAGCCATTGGGTGATCAGTGTCCTGCATTTTGAATGTTTTTTTCAGCAGGTGCAGTCAGATTTGGGTTTTTTTTAAATGTTTATTTATTTTTGAGAGGGAGACAGAGCATGAACAGGGGAAGGCAGAGAGAGAGGGAGACACAGAATCCAAAGCAGGCTCCAGGCTCCGAGCTGTCAGCACAGAGCCCGATGCAGGGCTCAAACCCACAAACTGTGAGATCATGACCTGAGCCAAAGCCAGATGCCCAGCCACCAGAGCCACTCAGGCGCCCCTGGGTTATTTTTTAAAGAGTGTATCTCTTCCTCCACTTACCTTCCCTCCATCCTATAATTACCACAAGTCCTGAGAACTCTTTGTATTTCAGATATTTGGAATTCTGAGTAAGGACTTCATCTGTATCTTTGGGAAAATGGTAGAGCTGGTGGCAATGATTGCATTTGTAGTAGAACCTCTGCAGTGAAATACTGTATTCGAGTACTTCATGTTGGTTTTCAAAATGCTGAATGAATATAGATACAGATTCCTAAACGCCTGTAATTGTGCATTTAGGGAATTTTGAAATAATTTGCAGGAAGAGATCAAATAGAAAAGACCATGGTAATAATAGCAAATCCTCGCAAGTGTTAACTGTGTGCAGGGCAGTCATCTCCCTGCCTCTGCCCGACAGTAGTTCTGCCAATTCGGACACCAGCCCTGGGGGGGGACACGTACTGTGCTCACGTGCAAATCAGGAAGGTGCGGCACACGAAAGTGAAGGGACCTCCTTCAAGTCTCACAGCTCAGAAGCCGCAGGGCTTTGGTTCAAACCCAGGCAGTCTTGCTCCAGAGCTTGTGATTTTCAACATATATGGAAACACAGAAAACTGTATTTGGGTATATTTTTATTTTGCTCCACAGTGATGCTGATGATATATCAGTAATTAGTAAAATGCACCTCAGAGGTCTAAAGTTCATAGGTCTAAAGTATATAAAATAATTAATTAGTAGATCTAGAAATCAAGAGCAGAGCTAAGAGAGACGTTAGGTGGGTAGCATCTGTGACTTTCAGACCTCTTTGACTATGACCCACAGTAAAGAGATACATTCTGCATGAAAACGCAGTCACATACAAATGTCTTTATGTTTGGGGACACACACACACACCCATATATCACAGATGTATGCCTGCTGTTAATACTAGTAATGTGGTCCGAATTGATTTTCTAGTCTCTTCTTTTTCATCACAAAACATGCTAGTCATGACCTACTAAATTGATAAGGTACACTGTCATCCCACACAGGCTTGAAAAATACTACTCTTTCCACTGTACAGATGAAAAACTAGAAAGGACTTGCCCAAAGTCACTAAAAGGCTTCTGTGTTCTTTTCTGTAATATATTTGATGTGGTCGTTGAAGTCTTATCCCTCTTGTATATACGTTTTGCATAAATGGCCCTTTGAAAGAAAATAAAGAAGTCTAGGTAAAAGGCACTGTCAGATCTCTGATATTTTTAGTTTTTCGGGACACTTCTCATTTTTCACTGTAAGAATTGTAAATATCAGGATTAAATCCTGGCTAATTTTACTCTTACCATTTTTATGAGTCTTTTAGGGCGGGGGAGGGTTGGGAACAATTTAGCTAAGAGTTTTTTCCCTTTTAATCTTTCACTTGCTCACGTCCTCTCTGAAAGTTCAGGATATGAAACCCGGGTGGCAATGACAGGCTCGTTCAGTTTCGATTATTCACTTTACAAAACCAGACACTATCACCCTGGCATTCCCACGCAGTCAGTGCAAAGAAGGGCTTGGATCAGCTGCTAGCGCTTCAGCTTCTGGGCCTCAGTTTCCTAATGCCTGCCGAGGGACCTCTCTTGGGTCCCATCTAGACGTAAAATGGCGTAATTACAGAAGTCTGCTAAGGGAGATATTCTCTTGCTCTATCTAAAATGAGACTGCATTGTAGGTAGTCTACGTTTACGTAATTCCTGCTGCATGAAGTGAGTAGTTAAGATGAGTCATTTTAAAATAGAGATCTTTTTGGAGCCCGTAGGTGGCTCAGTCGGTTACGCGTCCGACTCTTGGTTTCGGCTTAGATCATGATCTCGAGGTTTGTGAGTTCGAGCCCCACATGGGGTTCTGCACTCAGTGGGGAGCCCACTTGGGATTCTCCCTCTCATCCTCTCTCTCTGGCCCTCCCCTACTTGTACTCTCTCTCTCTCAAAATAAATATTTAAAATAGATTTAGATTTTTGATTGTTAAAAATAAGAAATATATGCATTAAATGTAAAGGCACCATTAAGTACAACGTGAAAGGCAAGATCACCCATTTATTATGATACCACACACTTCCAGAGTCATGCGTGTGTGTGTGTGAAATTAGATTCTAATATTACTTTTTCAATAACTTAAAGTGATAAGTAACTGTTAAAATAAAGTAGTTGTTTTTTTCTATTGAGATCACTTCTTTGAATTTAATTCTACCTGCTGGGTGCGTTTTGCCACCCCAGATGTTAAGCTTTATGTAAAACTTTGTGTTTCCTGAACAGAGCCTTGCTAAGCTACAGGAGCGGTTCCATTTGGATCAGAGCATGGGCACGTCTGAGCCAGACTTGAGGTCCAGTCCGGTGAGCTCCCATCTGTCTCTCTCCAGACAGACCCTGGACGCCGGGTCACAAACCAGCATTTCTGGAGATGTAAGTTATCCACGTGAAGGGTTGGCCCCAGCGACCGTCCATGATGGGCCTGAATTACAATATGGATGACACACAGGACAGGACCTTGCTGGGTGGTTTGAATTCCAGCTGTGTGGATTCAGTATTTCATATTCATAGATTGATTTTAAAAATCAGAGCCTTATGTTTTCTGCCTGGATGTCACGCATATCAGGATTTGCCCGTATGAATGGCTTTGCTCAGACTTTCTCATATTTATTTAGAGGCATTATTGAAAGGTCAGAGATGCATAAGAATTTAAGTTTTCCCTGTTAAATTTAGAGTCTTAGAAATTTAGATCTTTCCAATTAAACATTGAGGCTAATGAGAAACAAAAAATATGCCTTTAAAACTAACAAAATATTTTTCGTATATCCGAGGTTGTTTACATTAAAATGTATGTGTGGTTTATGCCCAGCATTTGAAAATATCTCATATGGCTTAAAAACTATGTACTATTTTGCATTCTCCTCTCTGGGATGCTCTTTAGCAGATACTGACTTTTCAGTACATTCTTAGTTACTTCCATATCCTCTTCTGCTTCTTTGAATGCTGTCCTATGAAAATAAAACCAGCAGAGATCAACAGTACGGCTTACCTGTTTGAAAAATTATTCTTTGAAGTTATTTAGTTTTTATTTATGCATTTGGAAGCTAAATGATGGAAATCTTGGCTCATGGAAACAAGGGAATTAGTTTCAGTTCATAAATTTTATTGACCTGTATTCCCTTTGTAAACTCTAAGATACCAGAAACATTGACATGATACTTTTTTATCTTGAGTCTAATGTGTGGAGAAAATGATGTTGCAGTCTTTGAAAAACAGACCAACTTGAATTAAAAAGAAATGTTTTGCCCCTACTGAGACTAGAAAGCAAGTGCCTTTTTAACTGGAGTTCCTGATTTCAAGACCATCTTCTTTAGTTTTCCAATTACTTGTGCTTCCTAGAAACAAAAGCAGTTTACCTTCACTTATTAGCAGAGTTAATTGACTTTTTCCCCCTTTTGTTTTTTACCAGATCGGAATGAGAAGTAGATCAAATTTAGCTGAAAAGGTCAGGCTGAGCCTACAGTATGAAGAAGCCAAAAGAAGGTAACAACAGGGGAGCTATTCAGCGTTGAGTGGCCAGCGGGCTCAGACGGTGGTTTCTTTTTCCAGAATTAATCCTTGCTCCTACAGTGACATCTGCTGGGTGCTCCCCACGCCTTCTTCCCAGGCCTGCTCTTCCGAGTGTTTAGGTGTGAGGCTTGCAGGACCCCCTCCCTGCTCACGGTCTCCCCCCAGAGCTGAAGCACAAGGAGAATTAATGAGAAGCAGGGGCATGAAATGGCCCCCTTGTCTTCTGGAGGAAAGAGGCTTTGAACTTGTACAGTCTTCGCTCAGGAGCACAAGTGGGAAGATTGTCTTCTTCGGTGGAGTCCGCCTAGTTGCTCAAGTACAGACACAATAATAGTGGTTGAGCTCTCGGTAAACGGCGTTCATTCCTTTGCTTGGAGGGGAAGACTTCAGGTTAATGACCTTGAAGACGCTGCAGAGTGGTTCTTTGGTGGCAGGGCACAGGAGGAGGGATTCGGATTTCCCGCCTTTCTCTCAGAACCTCGTGCTTTCCCTTCTTCCCTCGTGAGTCTGGGGAAGGGTCAGGAGACTTCCCCCTCCTCATCCAGTGGACAGGCTCACCTTGTTTCCATTGTATGGACGTCTTGCCCATTTTGTGGGAGAGGGCCACACTGCTATATTTGATTTCATTATTTTCCTTTTTGGAGTTTAAAATGCCACTGATTTATGATTTTGGAAGACATTGGTGGGGGAGAAACTGCATGATCACCCTGTAGGCGACAGAGAAACATGTGTTCCACCTCAGGAACATGAAAAGCTCAGCCCAGAACCTGCTAGAATGTCATAGTTTCCTCTAAGACCATCAGATAGATATTGACGTATATCCATTATTATTGACTGAGGACGATTATTCAAAAATAATTAGGAAAAATTCTGAGAGGTTTAACAAAGCAATTATTCGATTTGCCTAAATATGGTATTTGCCTCTTTGTAGCCTCCGTTACTAATATTACTTGGTTCTTTGATTTACTGGAAAAACAAAAAAAACAAGAAACCCTGACTAGGCTCTGTTCCACAAATTACTGTGTGAGTGTGAACAGGTCACTTAGTCTCTCTGAGCAACATTTTACTCAGCTAGTTTTAATGCCTGTAAGTTTTCCTGGGTAGATTTTAAGTTTCTTGAGGTTCTGAAAAGCCCGGCTGCTTCTCAGTGTCCAGGCCATGCCTTGACGTCCGTCGTAAGTTCGGAGGGTTGCTTTGTGGTTTTGCAGCCTGCTGATGTGGAGGCCTCTGGCGATGCTGTTTGTGGTCCTCTGGCTGTGGCAAGCCAACCCAGTAGCGGCCACCACCCCCGGGCTCTTCAGTAAACAAAGCCCGGAACCTGTATCTGGCGCTCTGGAGGAGAATGGCCCTGACTCAGATTTAGTTTTGGAGGAGCACGCTCCATACCCTGGGTTCTTTGGGCTCCACTTGACTTCCCTTGGATCAGCTTGAACTTTTGCTTTACTTTGGCTGCCCACAGTGTCCTCCATCTGGAGTTTACACAGCTCTTCTCTCCCTGGGCGTCTCTGGAAATCTTCATCCCGTCTCGTTCCCCAGACTTGGCGTACCCTTTCCAAATACAGTTCAAGGCCCGCCTAATGTCCGATCACACGAGTAATAGGTGCACTTCTTTCCTTCATTACGTCGTCGCTCCCAGTTCTGTTGTTAGTTCAGTCACACCGGCACTTAAGACATTGGTTCTTTCCCATTTCGGTGCATGGCTGTCCTGTTACCATTTGGGTTTTATTTTAAAGTTACTAGCGATGCTGATGAGAAGGTGAATCTCGAGGGTTTGTGCATATGTTGAAAATGCTTTTCTTCCTCAATTCCGAGTAAGTAAAGAGGCGGGTTGTGTTGTCCTGAAACCTGTTTTCTCCTCCAGCCTTTGTTTTGTGTGCTTAATGAAGCTAATAATATCATGCTTATTTAGCATTTTGAAGATTAATTTTCTAGTATGTTGAGACAGTTGTTTATGGTTTCGTGGGAAAGCTGAAGAAAAGCTGATGTTTCGTCTCCCGTAGAGCGGGCGGCGGGTGAGATCAGGAGCACGTCATGTGTGCAGCGCCAGCTCAAGACGGCAGGTTTTTTTAAACTAAAACAGGAAACTATGGAACTATTTCCATCTTTGTCCTGTTAATGTTATTTTGTTCATCTTTTTTCTTTCCTTCTACAACTTCTTCCATCAAAAAGCAAAAAAATACCCCCATTCTAACTACTTCTCATATTCCGGTATGTGCTGTAACAGCATCCAAAGTAACCGTCCAGCTTTGTTTTCTAATAAGAGTATAGATTCCTCGTGCCAACCTCAGTTGTGTTCGTAGTTTACCTTGATCTTGTGCTCAAGCTCAAAATAGCCATGTGCCATTTATCTTGTGGACGACCCTGATAATCTCACAGTGCCACGGAGCAAGTTTTTGATTCCAATGGTCCGAACAATTGTTACATTAACTTATTTATTTGAGAGAGAGTGAGTGGGGAAGGGGCAGAGAGAGAGGAAGAGAGAATCCCAAGCAGGCTCCACACTGACAGCACGGAGCCCAATATTGAGCTCCAACTGATGAACCGTGAGATCATGACCTGAGCCGAACCAAGAACGGGACACTTAACTGACTGAGACACCTGGGCATCCCCAGAACATTCATATTCAATGAATGAAGTTGACTTTGCCCTTCAGCCTGAAGCGGTAGACATGGTGGAATCTGAGGACTCCCCGTCCCCGTCCTCCTCACTCCAGCACCTGCTGTCGCTGTGGTGGGCGCTTCAGCGCCCGTGCTGGCGAAGGTCCGCCTGGAGCGTGTGCTCCGGGACAGCTCCTGCATGCTGAGGGGACCGGGTCAAGGGCAGTGACGTCTGCAGCGCCAGCTCAATGAGTGTTCCGTAAACGGTGGCATAGGCCCAGTGTCGCAGTGCACAGCTCCATGCCCGAGGCCCTGGGTGGGGGCAGGGCTGCTCCCTTTCCCGTGGCGACGTGGGATCCGTGGCTTGTTGTAGTACTGGTGAGCCAGGCCACTGCTCTGTCTTCTCCCCTCATCCTCCCTGCTGGGCTGATGACCCTGGGGACCCCCGTTTTAATAGGGTGGGGACAGTGTCTCGCCCAGAGGAACAAAACCTATAATGATGTCACGGAAGACTTCATTTACCCGAGTTGTTTTTTTCTTTAAATGGAAGCCATGCAGGCTCCCAGTGCTCTCTGCTTTTTAAGCTCTGGTGTACTTTGATCTTCACTCTTCTTTTTAGCTAGGCGGGTTGGCTCCCTTGTGTTTTAATGGTGGGAAAATGTCGGAGAGCAGAGCCAGGCGTGGGTGGGCAGGGGTCACCTGTTCCCTGCCTCCCAGCAGGCAATCACCCCCCCACCGGGGAGGGTCCCTGGGCCAGGACAGCATCTAGACACCCCTCCCCTGCCCCCTGCCCAGCCTCGCCTGGGCCATGTTTGCCCTCTCTTGAGTTCTAAGTCTGTGCACACCTCTCTTATTTTAGTATGGCCAACTTGAAAATTGAACTGTCGAAACTGGACAGCGAGACCTGGCCCGGGGCACTGGATATCGAGAAGGAGAAGCTGATGCTGATCAACGAGAAAGAAGAGCTTTTGAAAGAGCTGCAGTTTGTCACCCCGCAGAAACGCAGCCGCGATGAACTGGAGCGCCTGGAGGCCGAGCGGCAGCGGCTGGAGGCGGAGCTGCTGTCCGTGAGGGCCCCGCCGAGCCGGGCGCTGGCCGAGAGGTTCGTGTTCCGCCCGGGGGGTGCGTCTCCCCGAGCCAGGGGTGCTCCCCAGGCCCCGGTCCCTGCAGAGCTCCACTGCACCTGTCCTTAGTGCCCGAGGCCCGGCTCCCGGGGCCCTTGCTTCTGTGCATTACCCCACCGGTGCCCCGCAGCGTCCGCTCTCCTGTCGGTGAGGGACGTGACCGTGCCGGGACAGACGCTGAATCAGTAAGGAATGTTGACATAAAACCAGGAATGCAGCACATCGCGGACTGAGTGTGATAACAATGGCTGTAAACTCTTGCACTCTGATAAGAAAGATTATCTGGACTGTTAGAGCCGAGGAAGCTTCCGACCCTGGGTTTTATGACTCACAAGAATGCAAAAGTTTATTGCTTTTCATTTCACAAGGCAAAGACAGCTTGCTCCCTTTGGTGTCCTAACAGGTCACAAAATGTTCACTTGGATTTGGTCTGTCAGGTGAAACCGTTCTCTGGAACAGGCCACGATGTCAAGGGAAATACTTGAAGCTTTTTTCCCGATCTTTCCGGGGGTGGGGGGAGCTGACCGCTTCATCTAGAGCACGCAGCTCCGTGAGCGCATCGGCGGGGATGTCAGGGACTGCTTGCCCTGGGGACACGTGCACAGGAGTCCTGTGCCCAGGCCTTGCGGCCACACTCCTGTGCCAGCCGGGCACCAACAAGCACCGAAGCCCAGCGGTCCTGTCCCAGACTGACAGGAAGGAAGGTCACCTTCGTAGAACGTCAGGGGACCCAGAAGTAACGTTAAGACAATCCAGTTGCTTTTTTTTTTTTTTTAATTTCTTGGCTTCCTGCCTTCTAATTCCTTGTCCCCTGTGACTCTTTGAGGTTGTGTCTCCATAATATCAAACTATTTCAAGCCTGGTGGAAGGAACAGTAGGATAGAGAACGCTCACGTTCTGGGGAGGCGTTAGCCTGTGGACTTGGCCGCCCGAGCTCAGTCACCTGGGGGGGAGTTGACTTTTGTGAGTTAAATGTTGATCGAGGGGTCGGCTAGCCACGGCTTGATGAGCAGGCACAGGCTTCAGAAGGGAAATCCTCTACAGCTTACGTCCTTTTCGGCGTCTGAAGGAATTCTTGTCGCCCACCTGCCCCGTCTTCTCCTCCCTCCTGCTCGGACATGTCGCTAGTAGTGCCGACAGAGGCTCACCCCAAAGGTAGACGTCCGCGAGGCTGGCTAGGCAAGGCTCTGCCCAACACAGAGCAGAAGGAACAGAAAGTTCAGGAGAGAAGGCAGAATTCCATTGTTTTCCAGAATGATCTCAATGTCCTGTCCATGTTTGTAGAGCTTAAATTTCTAGGATGAAGGTTTGATAATCACCAGTAAATCTGTCGGAACGAGAAGTTTCTGTGTGGCCCACGTACAGAGCAGCAAGTGTGTCTGCGTCCTGTGTCACACCTACTGAATGTTCTCTAATCATGGGTGTGTCCCACGCTAAGTGCGTCCCCGCCGTCTCCGTGGTGTGCGAGCCTGGGAAGGGTCCAGACACACCGTCTCCCTTTGTTCTGGGAGAGAGAACACAGGTGTGTGTTTGCTTTATCGCCTTTTACAGGTGTGCTGTCTTGTTTGTCTATTTTATTAGGGCTAGAGCTGCAAAAATGACTCATGAAGTAACGTTAAAAATGAAGTTTGTTCCCAAGTGCCGCGGCTTTTGTCCTTTGACTTGTGTGTAATCCATGCAATCACTGTCTAGATCCTGGCAGAAGCAGTATGTGAACCGGTCGGGAAGAGGAGAGTGATCTGTTCAGTGAGGTCCACGCAGGGTTTGTGTCAGATGGGGAGGAAGCAGTTGGACGAGGCTCTAACTCAGGGTCCCTGCATGAGCCCGTCACCGCAATCGGATGGTAATGTGGCCGGAAGGGAAGCGGGTGTGTTTTATAGTCGTGGTATGTGGTTGGTCAGAAGCAAATCCCCATCACTGCGTTGTAGTTTCAGGTCGAGGGGAGAACACTCTCTTGCTCTAGCAACTTAACCTTTCTTCACTGCAGTCCTTGGATGCATAATGGCCCAGTGTCTCCCATGTCCCCCGCCCCCCCCCCCCAGCAGAGCCACCTGCTGAAGGGAGCACATGCCAGGAGCCCGGGGGCCTTTGTCTCCCGGGCAGACCCAGCTGGCTCGGCTCTGGACTCTGTTGCCGTTGTCCGTGGTTCTGCTTTACTGCCCTGTGCATGGTCACCTTTTCTTCTTCTGTCTCCTTTCTACTGTGTGTACGTGTGGTATTTCTGCTTTGCTAAGTGCCACTGTCGACCTGAAACAGGGTGCCTTAGAAGGCAGGGAGTGGCTCTCTGAGCATGCGCTTCCTCGGCGACACTTCTGGAAAGTAAGATTCACTGTGGAAGACTTGGTTTCGTCATAAAACAAACCGCCTCCCCGGTACGGACTGCCTCAGTCTCCCCTCAGCAGTTGCACGGCCAGAAACCACTTCTGCGTCCCCTCAACTCTCCTGGTTTCCATTCATGCTGTGGGTTTCTCCTCACGTGAGGGGTGGCCTCAGGCAAGATTCCGGATCATTACCGAATTTCCATCTCTGAAGGAGCTAAGCTCCCCTGAACTTCAGGGAGTGTTGGTGGCCCCAGAGACCCCCAGCTGTGCGCCTGTGCGGAGGGCGGGGTGGGGGGAGCACTCCCATGCAGGAGGAGGGGGAGGCTCCTGGGAGGGACCACCAGCAGAGAGAAGTGGCCCTCAGATGACCAACATCGGCCGCGGAGGACTCCTCCCACACCTCCCACGTTCTCTCCATGCAGCTATGGCAGTCCTAACGCCTGTGCTTTTCTGTAGCTGATAAGATCTTAACATGGCTCCTGATTTTCTTACACTTCTTGGGGGTTTTGTCTTAAATCTTGCCAAGACGGCTTCCTTGTTCCTTAATTATAGGAATATTTTTGTCTCTGCTTCTGAAAAAATGTTGAAGCAAGTAGGTGGGGGTATGAAGTATCATTTATATTTTAACGGAAAAGGAACTTCTATAGATGCCATGACATTTTCCCTAGGTGGAAAGTTCCGGACGGTCTTCACCAGGAGGCCCTGGGCCGGTGCTTATGTCTCTCAGGGCGTGAGGGCAGAGAGAGGGCAGCGTGAAGGCTCTGCCCTGGTCTTGTGAAGGGCAGATGAATGGATGGTGTGGACCAGGGACCAGCAGCGGCAGGGGCCAGGTGAAAAAGATCCTTTCTGGGACGCCTGGGTGGCTCAGTCGGTTAAGCATCTGACTTCGGCTCAGGTCATGATCTCACAGTGTGTAGGTTCGAGCCCCGCATTGGGCTCTTGCTGTCAGCTCAGAGCTTGGAGCCTGCTTCCTATTCTGTGTGTGTCTCTCTCTGCCCCTCCCCCGCTCACTCTCTGTTTCTGTCTGTCAAAATAAAATAAAAGACAAAAAAAAGAAAGATCCTTTCTCAGCCTAGAGAGGGGCGTGCAGACTGGGAGGCACCCTCGTGGAGGAGCTGCCGCCTGAGCGGTTCTTCTTCCCCCGGGTCCGGAGGGAGTTGGGGAGCACGCTTCCTGCCCAGGGCACCTGGCCCTGAGGGAGGCTGCGGCCTCGGGGACCCCCTGGGGCGGGGGTGGGGGCCTGCCGGAGGACAGCCACTCTGCTCCTGCGACTCTCTGGGTGCCTCGTGGTGCTGCTCCCCCGACGTGTTCTCCATAGACACCACCACCGGGGGGAGTGCCTTGGGCAGCCTGGGCAGACCTGCTGCTCGCCTTCCAGGCGCTTCGGGTCTGACGGGCGTCGTGCAAACAGGGACACAGAGCCGGGTCTCAGGGATTCAGTGACCGTAAAAGGGCCTTCGCAGTCGCTGGGGGAGGCCGCAGTGGGGCCCGTCGCTTGTGCCTGAGAGGCGGAAAGCTTCGGATTATAAACGTCTGGGGACCACACGGTGACGTCACACCAAAGCCGCCTTCACCCGCCAGAAGAGCCTCCATCTGTTCACGCACTGTTTAGGTTTTAAACTTATTTAAAAACGTTTCTCCTGTTTCAGAAGACGGGGGTTTTCGTAGTTTCTTGGCTTTCTCCAGACCTTTATACCTCGCGATGTGGTTTATCTCATTCATAGTCGGTTTTTCCCCACGTTGAGTTTTTGTTTATATTTAAGAGATTAAAAAAAATAGGGACTGTGTTCTTTTGCAAAATACACCTTTGAAAGCTGGGAATTAAGAATTTATCGTGCTTTGAAGTACTAAACAAAATGACAAGAATTGGTCTTTTTTATTTTACCACATAATGAAATCGTGTGGGTGACACATCAAAGGATAGATAGCTATAAATAAAATATGGGCATGTTTCTTTACTGCCTAAGACATTCATTTCAAAGAGGTTAGAAATTAGGGAAATCTCCTTTCTCTCCAAAGAAAAATAGCTAATTTTTATATCCCCACCTTGCGAGGCGTCTGGGGCCCCGATCAAAGAGGGTGGGTTTTGATGTGCGGAGCGCTTTCCCCTCACATCATGGCATTTGATCCTTTAACAGCCCTTGGGGGCAGACCCGGTAGGGCTTTAATCGCCGATTTGCAGAGGAGGAAACGGGGACCCCTTGACGAAAGTGACTTGTTTAAGGACACACGCTTCACAGCAGCAAACCCACCGGAAACCCTGGTGGTGTTCTGGGTCCCACTCTGCCGAGGTTGACCACGCCGGACGGGCCCAGGCCAGGCACGGCTGAAGACTGTCAGCCCGACGCCGGCAACACACCTGTTAACGCCCTGAAATAACTCGGTCAAATACACGGTTCCCCAATCCTCGAGATTTTTTTCTCAGCACTTGTTCAGTTCAGTGTGGATGAAATTTCACGATAGTGGGCGCAGGCGATGAGATGTGTTCTGGTGGGAACGGAAATCACTGCTGTGCCTTTTCCTGGTTTGAATAGTTAAGCCCAAATGAGCTCACAGCGGCAGTATGGACTAATTTGTTTCTTAATCGCCGAAATTCTCATCAAAGTAGGATCGGAATGGTTGTCACTAAATATCAGCCCCCCACAGTCCCTGTCAGTCCCCGCACTCACAGTGGTCCTTTGCAGGTTGCCTCTTGGCGACTGTCAAGCGTCATAGTGATTTAAGCCCAGGTCCCAGGCCCGTAGGAGGATTCTGTAACCTTTGTTAGTGGCTCGTGGCTTTCCCCCTGGCTGTCTTTCCCCACCTCACAAGAGCCCAGGGGCTTTCTTTTCTTTTTTTCCACTTAAAAAAGTTGCAGGTTATCAAAAGTTTTAAACTTCCCGGTAACGTTGGGGACCTGGGCTCCGTCTCCCTCTTCCTCCAGCGTGGCGGTGGTGGCGGTGGTGGTGGTGGTGGCGGTGGTGGCAGTGGTGGCGGTGGTGGCGGTGGTGGCAGTGGACGCTCTGTTTTCTCTCTGGTCGACTCATCTGGATGGAATCAGAATCTTTTCCTTCGGTCTCCACGCCTTACGGTAATTCCATGGACATAAATTCATTTGTTTCTTTTTTCCAGATTGCAGTTGGAAGAGCGAAGGAAAGAACTGCTACAGAAACTTGAGGAAACTACTAAATTAACTACTTATTTGCACTCACAACTTAAAAGGTAAGCCTGTTTGGCCCTGGAGGGAGCAGGAACATTCAGGCATGTTTTGGTTCATCCTTGATGACTTCTGTCTTTATTTTCAACTCTTTGAAAAGCAATAAAATAGTTACACCAGCACAGCTAAAACTAGGATGTTCAGATTTAAAGTTGCATAGATTATTTTTTTATTTTCACAAACCCCAAGGTCACAGGGGAATCTGTGTGAAGTATGTTGTGGGAAGAGGATCTGTTTTAGCTGAGCGTGTATACGTCGGAAAAGGGCATATTTCTTCACGTCACCTTTTCTTTTAAAGGAGGAGGAAGGGGGTGATTTGCCTTAAAATAGTTAACTACACATTCGCTCCTCCAGTATGCCCACAGAGAAGAGGAACGGAGAGAGACGGGCCTGGGTGGAACCTCCTTGTTCCCGTAAGCTTGCGTTTCCCTCTCTCGAAATTAAAAGCTGTATTCTTTCAGCAGAATAATGGCAGCAGCACTCTATACCGCTTATGCTGTTATTTTAATTTTTTTAATGTTTATTTTTTGAGAAAGAGACAGTGTGAGCAGGGGAGGGGCAGAGAGAAAGAGGGAGACACAGAATCGGAAGCAGGGTGCAGGCTCCAGGCTCTGAGCTGTCAGCACAGAGCCCGACCTGGGGCTCGAACTCATGCACTGTGAGATCATGCCCTGAGCCAAAGTCAGACGGTTAACAGACTGAGCCACCCAGGCATCCCTCCCCCTTCCGTATATCAGCATTGCATAGTTGCTTCTGTATATCTGTGCAGGTAGATTTATCAATGGGTATTTATCACTTTTTTTTTTTTTTAATTTTGCAGCAGGGACTTGATTTTCAGTCAGAACAGAGTTGCTGTTTTGAGGGCACTTAGGGAGCCAGGGTGAGAGGGTCATGTGTCATCATGGCAGTTGGTGGCTCCTTCCCCGCCACCCCGCCGCCATGCTCTTTGCGCCTCTGGGGGCCGGAGGGGCCGGTGGGCGGGGCGCTTGGGCTCTGCCTGTGGGACCAGTGTTCATAGCACGTGCTTCCCTTCCTCAGCCTCTCCGCCAGCACCCTGTCCATGTCGTCTGGGAGCAGCCTGGGCTCGCTGGCCTCCAGCCGGGGATCCCTGAACACGTCCAGCAGAGGGTCACTCAGCTCCCTCAGTTCCGGAGAGCTCTATTACACCAGTCAGGGCGACCAGATGGACGCGGATTATCAGTGTAAACTGGACCTCCTCCTGCAGGAGAAGGGCGGCTACATCCCTTCCGGACCTATCACCACCATCCACGAGAACGAGGTGGTCAAGTCCCCCAGCCAGCCTGGCCAGAGCAGCCCCTGTGGGGCCGCAGCCACCGCCACAGGCCACACCCCCCCGCGGACTGAGGCCCCCAAGTCTGTGGCGTCCCTGTCCTCGCGGTCCTCTCTCTCCTCCCTGTCACCCCCTGGCTCACCCCTGGTCCTGGACGGCACCTTCCCCGTGTCTTCTCACGATGTCCCTCTCCATCGGTTCACCGCTGACTTTGAAGACTGTGAATTACGTAGCCATTTTGCAGACCTTGACCTTGGTGACAATCAGATCTTGCCAGACTCGAACTCAGGAGGAGCGTCCCGGTCTCTTGCAGAGGACAAGGACCTCAGCGAATGTGCCCGGGAGCCTCTGTATGAAGGAACTGCAGGTAAGCCAAGACCACGCTTCCCCTCTTAATTTTCTTAAAAGAGTCCTCGGAGGGTTACTTGTTTCCACATAAACAAATGGTGCTGGCCTCCTGCTCTGCCTGCCGCTTACTCGTTTTGGCTTCATTTAAGGAGATTTTGCTGATATACCTGGACTTCCTTTACCAAAGAGAAGTCACTCTCCCTATTTAATAGATTTGATCATTAAGTATCTGTTCTGTGGCCCAGAAGCCCTCTGTAGGGTGGCAGCTGGCTGGAAACACGTTTTGTGAACATACCTCATACTTCCAAGTAGATCCTGGTTCTAAAATAGCGAGGCAAAGAAGAGGGCTTGCTTTTAAAAGTTGGCCTAAAACAGATTAAAACCAAGGCAATTAGCATACCAGCTAATTAGTACTGGGGTTCAATGTTTAGATTGCTCAGGGAATTCTATATAAATACAGTTTTTGTTTCATGCCAGACTCGCCCTTTCTGCCTAAAGTGAATTTGGAGAAAGCGGCCTCCCATGCGCTAGTGTTGCCCTGCCATCTGGTGGCCGCACGACGCATTACAGCCCAGGGAAGATGCTGCCCATTGGCTCCCACTGCTGCCTTTGACCGCGGCACAGAACCAGAGGGAGAACTGAATTCTTTTTTTCAATACTTGTATCCCTCTTCAAGGCAGAAGCTCTCGGTACGTTAGACGTGGTTGTAAAGAGAACAAGACAGTAGCGGAGCTCTCCTGAAAAAAATGGGAAAGGAAAGCGCCCGTATTGGTCCCCAGGAGCCCCGCCCACATCTGCACTTGTGCGCTGTCCCACGCAGGGGGCCAGGTCTCTTTACAGTTAGTTTCTCCTGTTTCGGGAGGACTATTTGTTTTGTATTTCTGGTCCTAAGAATTCTAAGCATGAATTGATGGGATAATTTAGATGTTAAAAGAGAGGCGATCCATCATGTGCGTCTGGGTTCTTGTGCTGAAGCACCACCCGTCGGTGGCCCGGAGCAGGGGCGGAGGCAGGACACCGGGACACTGCCTGGCAGGGGCCAGAACGTCAGAGAAAAGGAGCAGAGGAGTGGCGTTTACTTGGTGGCCCGGGGGAAGCAGAAGCCCACTGTGAGCCTCACTGCTGCCTCCAGAGGAGCACGGGGTGTGGGTTGCTGGGTGCTGGCCCCCCAGCCCATTGGGCCGGCGCCCTTGCTTTGGTGCCGTCGGCCATGAGCACCTCACCCAGGCTTCCGCCTTGTCGTCCCTGCCTGCAAAATGGGAGTGGCAGGGGACAGGGAGGAGGGATGCTGTAACACCTCTACAGCATCCAGCCGCTTGGCCCTCGGCCCCTCGGCTCCCGGGATCGGTGCTATTGTGTGACGAGAAGGGATGCGCCGCGCCAGGCACACTCCCGCCGCTGCCCGCGGAAGTTTATGAAACGGAGAACAAACAGAAAGGAAAGCGGCGTGCTTCCTGTGCTCGGACGTGAAGGGTCTGCGGCCTTCCGCGGTAGTTCTCCCTCGGGGTGTGTCTGGCACTCTCTAGCGACACGTCTTTTTTTATTTTTTATTATTCATTTAAATTTATTTTTGGACAGAGACAGTGCAAGTAGGGGAGAGTCAGAGAGAGGGAGACACAGAATCTGAAGCAGGCTCTGAGCTGTCAGCATAAGCCCACTGCGGGTCTCGAGCCCACGAACCTTGAGATCATGACCTGAGCCAAAGTTGGATGCTTAACCGACTGAGGTACCCAGGCGCGCCATCTAGCGACACTTCTAAACAGTTTGCAGGGGCGAGGCAGTGAGGCCACCTGCTGGGGAAGTGGAGGCCAGCCCAATGGTCGCTCAGGGCCCGAGCCCACCCGGGCCCTTCAGCCCTGCCTGGCGGGTGCCTCCCTCCTGCCGCTGGGTCTGAGAAGTCTGTCCAGCAGAGCCCCGTGTCTGCGAAACTTCCAGGGCACGTGTTTTCACATGGAACTGCACACTCGATCAGAAAGCTGCTAGTAAAAAGTCCTCCTAAAAGACTTCTGTCCAAGAGCTTTATTTGTGAAGAGTACTGTGTTGTGTGTGGGAACAGCTAAAAAGCATGTATTTAACCATAAAGACTAATCCTCTTCAGGTCAGATCGCCAGCACTAGGTCCTCTCGGAGGGCGTCTGACCTCCGCATGGGGGCAGGTGGCTCATGGTGGTGACACAGCTCAGCCCCCTCACCCCTCTGGAACCTTCCGCAGGTAAAGTCGGACTTCCCTTCTACGCATCTTGCTAGAGGACAGAGACCACGACGGAATGACTTCGAAGTCCTTCCAGTCAGTCTCTGTCATTGTCAAAGTCAATTTCAGCTGCCGTGGGTATTCCTGGGGGTAATCAATAAATCATGTCATCACCTTCACCCCTCACAAAGGGGAGTGGGCAGAGAGAGGCCCTTCATCATCAAGGAAAAAGCATTCCCACTGCCAGAAATAAAAGGGAAAATGCAGCAATCAATCCTGTAATCTGAAGCCTTAAAACTAAAACATCTTAACAAGATGTAAAGTCACGACTCCGAAGGGGGGCGAAATGCATACCAATCCTGATCCCTGCTCGCCGGCTGGAGGATGAAAAGGCTCCCCAGGCTTGCAGCTTATTACACAGGAACTCAGCTTTGACTGAATGCTTCTTGCTCACCGCAGGACGCAGTGTATGAATATGAGTTAGAGATAAAAGTTAAGTGGTAGTTGGTGCTGAAGATTCAGCAGCACAAAGTTTTTTTCATGGTGTTAGCCGGCGAGGAATTCTCTAAGTCAAAGACTGGTTTTCCCTTTGCTTCTGTTAGAGCGGCAGCACGGGGATGTAGGATGAGGCACGTGGAGAGAAGGGGAGAGCAAAGGGGGCAGGGACCTATCTTGTTCTTGAGTAGCGAGATGCTCGCTGTTCTAGAAATACCTTTAATACTTGCTGCCGAGCGTGTGGAAGCCACAGCGAATGCCTGACAGAGAGGTGAGGGATCCGTGAGGACGAATATCGTCTCCTTCCCTTCAAGTCCGGCAGGACGGAGAGAAACCGTGTTCTCTCTCGAACAATGACCAAAAGAGCCGGCGTCCCGAGAGGCCAAGGTGCCTGGCGTCAGCTGCGTCTGTTGGTTCACAGAGCCACGTCCTTGCCTCTCAGGTGCAAGGGTTCCGGATTTCTCATGACCAAACCACGAGTGTGTTTCTGTACTTAACTTTTCTGAGTAACAAATCCTAAGAGATACTGTCGCTCGGCCCTCCCTAGATGTGGAAAAATCATCACCAAAAAGAAGAGGGATCCCCTTGCTTGGGGAGAGACCCGCGTGCGTGTCAGCCGCCGTGTCTGACGAGTCTGTGGCTGGAGACAGCGGGGTCTACGAGGCCTTCGTGAAACAGTAAGGACTCGGCGGGAGGGCTTTTCCGTGGCCCCGTGTGTCCTCATAGCTGTGCGCGGCGTGGGGGCTCCAGACGGAGCGCACCAGGGCCCGTAGTCCGCCCCGGACAGTGGTAGGGGTTGTCGGCATTAAAGAGATGGTCTGCCTGAAACTTTCAGTGTACCAAAAACATCCCATCTGACCCGCGTAGAGACTTGAAACTTGATTTAAGAAAATTATTTTGGCAATGTTTATTTTTGAGAGAGAGTGAGAGAGAGAGAGAGGGAGAGGGAGGGAGAGGGAGTGGTGGAGAGAGAAGGAGACACAGAATCCAAAGCAGGCTCCAGGCTCTGAGCTGTCAGCACAGAGCCCGATGCAGGGCTCGAACTCATGAGCTGTGAGATCATGACCTGAGCCGAAGTCAGATGCTTAAATGACTGAGACACACAGGCGCCCCTAAAACTTGATTTTGATGAGACTGTTGGAGTGGTTGGCCAGGACCCATCTGGCACATGCGGCTCCTTGTTTGGCTTTCTGAAAGCCTGGAGTGTGTCTAGGGGTGTGGTAGGCTCCAGGGCGGCTCAGGAAAGTCGGGCATCTCTCGCCTAAAGACTCGGAGGCAGACTGCTCTCAGAAAGGTGAAGAGTGATCTAAAAGAGAGAGCTTTCACTGGGGTCAGGTCCATCGGGTGGTGTCAGAGAGGGCTGTGCGTTCAGGTTTTCGGTCCGAGTCATCAAGTGACAAACGATGACCACAGCAGTCAATACCCCTATTCCGAAACGCGACCCCTGTGCCCGCTGTCGCCCCGCCCCTAGGCCTAGTGAGGTTGAAGATGTTGCATACAGTGAAGGGGACATTGCCATCGTGGAGACCGCCCAGGTGCAGATCGGACTCAGGTAAGGGAAGGCACGGGGGACGGGCAGCTCCTGGTGGCCCCGCGCTCTGTCCTCATCTCATCAGCTCTCCTCTTGACAGATACGACGCCAGACGGTCAAGTTTCATGGTGATCTTAGCACAGCTCCGAAATCTCCATGCCTTCTTGATACCTCACACATCAAAAGTGTAAGTAAAAGTAGCCAGGAACAAGTTGAAGGTCTGGAAGTAGTTCAGGTCTGATGATTGTGCATCCGATCGAGTGGTCCGTCCGGACGAGCAGGAGAGAGGCAGGGCCGCTGATCACGTCTTAATCCACAGAGGGGAAAACAGAAGGAAACGGAGAACGTGCGAAAAGCATAGTAGATTTGATCCTTATTCAACCAATTCGTTATTAGCTGTGTCGGGGCCTGTTTTTTTTTTTTTTTTAATTTAGTTAAAATGTTTGTTGTGGCCTAATTACAACCACGGCTGGCTTGCAGGGGTTTTCAGATCTTCTACACAAAAATGTGGTGATTACATTTATTTATCAGGACAACTCTGCCGGACGCCATATTGTGTTAATGCACGAGTATCATTCCCTAGCATCAAGGGTGGGTTTCCCTGTGACCACTAATTTCTTGACGTTACTTCCTGTTGCCAAATGAAGTGATGTCGTTACTGCTACAGAGCCTGTTGCTTAGGGACTGTGTTTCCTGACAGAAGTTTCTAGCAATCTGTACCACCATTTGTGCTTTCTGGAGTCAGAGTTTCAGGGACTCTTGAAAGTCTGTGGCCTCAGAGCACCAGAAAGAGGCCAGATTTCAACTTAGCATTGACTGGCTTCAAACCCAGAACCCATTATGTCCAACAGGCCCGCACTCGCTAATGTGTTCAACCTGCCAGTACCAGGGCTTGGAAAGAAGAAAGAGCTATTAAAGGGTGACGCCCACCCCCTGGACTCTGTACCCAGCCAGGTGGATGATTTTCTTAGTGATAGAGTATGTTCCTCAATGAGCCGGACATTGAAGAAGGCACCTGTAAGAGTCCCGGATGTTTTCCCTATGGGTTTAGCTTTAAATTTACACCTGAATATTCTAAGAATCATCTGAGAAAAAAAACTAGATAGAAATAAAAATGTAGCTGGACGGAGGCCCTTCAGTAGGTGGGAGAAGAGAGCTGGCGGGTGTCTGTGTGCTAATGATCACCAAAGCCAGAGGGCACAGCCTTCCAGGAGGGGAGTGGGCTCACAGGACCTCCTGAGTCAAGGGGCGGGTGGGATCCGCATGGAGAGCAAGGCCAGTAAAGAGGGAATGCTTAGGGGTGCCTGGGTGGCTCAGTCGGTTAGGCGTCCGACTTTGGCTCAGGTCATGATCTCGCGGTTCATGGGTTTGAGCCCTGCATTGGGCTCTGTGCTGACAGCGCAGAGCCTGGAGCCTGCTTCGGAGTCTGTGTCTCCTCCTCTCTCTGCCCTTCCCCCACTTGTGCTCTGTCTCTCTCTCTCAAAACTAAATAAATGTAAAAAAAGTTTTTAAAAACCAAAAAGGAATGCATACTGGGGAGTGTCTGGATCACCCCAGAGAGGCTGCTTCCGGGGCCTGAGAGTAGGAAGGCCAGTCCGGGGAGACCGACGTGCTTCTGTTAGATGTGACGTCTCCCTGCCAGTAAATATGCAGAGATCGAGGAATGTTGGCAGCCTTTTTGTGTCAACGTGGCAGATCTGGGAGAAGACGGCTCCCCAGGGAGCCAACCCGTGAGCAGGAGAGCCAGCCCACAGGTCCAGGAGAAAACCCCAGAGGCACCCTACATGCATTTTCTTTAGCCTCGTCCTGTCAGGGCAGGCTTCCCCAGATGCCCTGCCACCACCACGCTGGCCACTCTCTCGTCCCTGCGAGGGGGTCCCAGAGCGCCCCTGACGCCCAGTGGCAGCCAGTACGGCCTGGGCCCCGGGGCAGCACTGGGCAAGTGAGTCCACAGGGCTTCTGCCCCCCAGCTCGTGGGCAATTACTCGTCTCACTGCTCTGACCTCCTGGTGCCGCGTTCTTAAACCCGTGCCCGAAGGCCTGGGCCCAAAAGAGGCGCTGCACAAAGTGACAGCTTGTAGGAAATACCTCAAAATAGTTATTTCCCCACCCTCCCCCGCCCCAACTTCAAAGTGTACTTTCTGATTATTCGTTCCTCCAAGCGGCGCTTATGCCCCAGCTGGTCGGCAATGGCCGCAGTTTTATGAGTGGCTCCTGACTCTGGTTGTGGGGAGACCCCTCCCCCCCGACCCACAGCAGAACGAGAGGAAAAGCCCCTCTACCTTCTGGCCCCTGTGCCTCTGGCTCTTAACCACGTAAAACTTGTCTTCATGGGGAAATATTTTTTGGTCGCCTAAGTGGTTGGGCCACTGGTACAGAGGAAAACCAAAGTCCGGAGAACCAGAAAATTCCTTTCCAGTCCGGCTCTCCAGGATCCCTCCCCTCAGGCTTCCCCACGCCACAGACACAACAGGACAGCTTCTGCTGAGTCCCTCGATCTGACGGCAGTGGCCGAGGCCCTCCAGTCCACGAATGCCGAGTCTCCACAATCAGTGCTGATGTAAAATACGGAATTGATGTGACCTTCCTCAGCCCTGCACGTGAACTTACAGCGTCCATACGTGGAGGAAGGCATCTCCTGGAATATGAATTAGATAAGCCTGGAATTCGGAGCAGGGGAGGGACTTAACAGGTGTTCTCTTTCTGGGATTTAAAAGAAAATACCCCGTGCTCTAAGAGTTGCGGATCTTCATGTAACGTGTGCTAAGAAAAATCACTTGAAGGTAGCATTAGACGTCACTGTGTTTGAGAGCCCTCCTCTGAATTTTACAAAGCATGAGCCTCTTAAAACGGTTTGCCACATCTGAAACTTCGGTGATGCTAGACAATAATATTTTTAAGTTCTCTTATAGGCTAAGTAGCTTTTCTTTTGTGCTAATAGGATACTATATTCCTTTCCTGGGAAATGATCACAAGCACCTCTTGTTTAATCCTGAGGATGAGTATTCTTTGGGACAGAGACAGCACGATCCTGTCCTCCCAGCTCAGGAAACTTTATTGTGGAACCGGCCGTACGAGGGATGGCGGGACATTAAATTCATCTGCCCCGCATTTGCGTCCTCTCCACCTGCTGGCCGTGTGCCTCTGGGTGCGCACAGGGTCCCTCTGCCGCTGAGCGCACACAGACCTGGGATGGCCCCGGTGGTGGTCGGTCATGAACTCCGTGTTCCCCGTCTTTCTCTCTCTGGCGGATAACTCAGACGGTTGCTGTGACTCCCGTATCCCTGGAGCCGTGTGAAGCCCGTTTACTCTTGTTCTTGCAGGTATTTCAGGGTTGCTCTGCTTCCCTCCTCTGCCGACGTCAGCTGTCTGTTTCGAACAAAAGTCCATCCGGCCACAGAATCCATTCTATTCAACGATATGTTCAGGGTGGCCATTTCCCAAACAGCCTTGCAGCAGAAGACCCTGAGAGTGGATCTCTGCTCCGTTAGTAGGCACCGGAGTGAGGAATGCCTGGTAGGTTGTGCCCTGATTCCCAGCATCACGTGATAACCCCCGGCTGCATGTTCTGGCCACGGCCTTGCCGCTTGCCGGCTCTGATGCCGCCGCAGGTCCGCCCCGCGCCGTGGACACATCTGGTGATGGGCTCATTTTTATTTTTATCTTAAGTACTGATTTCTGGTTTTCATTCAATAACTATCAAATCTGCTTCTTAATTGTGATTTTTCTGGAAAACCTACCTTCCAGTCTACCCTTTGGCTAAAGCCGAACTTTGAGCTCTGTGGCGCCGATCACTGTGAGCATGTTTGTTGTTCCCAGCACGAGTCTTGTGCCGCGTGCCTGGCATACATTCTGTCACTTAATCCTCATGACGGTCCTAGGGAAAAGGTCTCGTGACCCTCCTTTCAGATAAAGAGCTGCTGCAAGAGGTCGTCTGTCCAGGGTCCCAAAGCTGGCGAGTGATGGAGCCAGGTGTCCAAACACACCCCCACATAGTGCACTGTCACGGTGCACACAGTCACAGCAGGGGACTGGCTGTATTGGCTGTCATTGTCCCCAGCTCCCAGGAAGACTTCGGTCTTGCTCTCTGGAGGAATATGACACTTAAATGCTAAAGCAAGAGAGTCCATATATAACTAAAAGTGAGTTTTGCACCCCACTGTACATAATAACCAGAAAACCGCCACATACCAGGAAGGTCACACGGTGTGGCCAGATGGGAGCACCTAGCGGTGTGCCTTCGAGTTCAGCGACAACACGGGTTTCTGGTTGACTTGCCTCTGCGGTACAACAGGAAACACGAAAACATGCTTCGTGATGAACAAAGTTTAAAAGGTTGAGAGATTTCTTATAAGTATTTCCTTTTTATGAAAACAATATTTGATAAGATTACCCGAGATTAAAAAAAGAGGCAAGGCTGACAAACTCAGTAGGCTGTGGGAAAGGCCTACCCGATCCATGTGCTGTCGGGAGCTCTATGCAATTAGTAAGTATGTTAATTAATATAGCCTTTTAAAAAAATGGTGCAGTTCAGTTAGATTCTGCCTCGTCTGTGTGATTTGCTGGAATATAAAAGCTTTTTTTTTTTTTTTTGACATTCTACTAACTTACCCAAATTAAAATTTTGCCGTCTGGTATCTCTTTAAGAACCACTGTAGAGTTTTTATTTGTTTTTGAATTTTACAGTGGGCGGTGGGTTTTTGTGAGTAATAATCAAACGACCCTTGCAGCATATTGTACGAGGTGTTCTGGCTTATGCTCAGTCGTTTACGCTTTAATTTTCATCTTTTGTCTTTTCATTTAAAAATAAGTCTACACGTAGAGAAAGTTGCATGCTTCGTCATTAGGCTCTGGCAAAATGGTATCTCACAAAATAATCCTAGGGCTGGCTTCTAGATTGGGATTATTTCTTATTTTGTCGCACCTAAAAATAGAAGACATTTTCAAGTTTAAAAAAAAATCCACCAATGCTATAGAACATGAATGTTGCATTTTTTAAACCCTAACACAAGCCTGCCCACGAATCTTAATTTTATGAGAGGAAGCAAATATGAATTTAAACATCCTATTTTCTCTCTTTACTCCCCCTCTCCCTTCATTTCACATAGGCTGGAACTCAGATCAGTCTGGCCGATTTACCGTTTTCCAATGAGATTTTCACCCTGTGGTATAACTTGCTTCCTTCAAAACAAATGTCTTGCAAAAAGAACGACGCAGAAAACGAGGATTCCGTGTTTCAGCCAGACCAGCCGCTAATCGACCCGATAGACTTGGTGAGTCACACTGGAGGAAAGGCTGACATTCTGACCGAATGAAATCACGCGGAATGGCTCTGGCGCCCACTTCCTCCTGTGCGCGTGCGCATAACGGCTCCCCCTCCGACAGCTCACCCTTCCTCAGGGCGTCCGAACAACGACCGAGCCAGAAAGAAAGACCGTTCCCAGTTTTGTTTCAAGTATGGTTTCTAAATGAATTGCTCGTTTCTGCTCACGCTTCCTTCCATCAAAATAAACTGGTGCAGAGTCTCCATTGGTTTAGGTGACCGTGGAAGACCTTTTGACTTAAATTTATACTTTCATGCGGTTGTGTGCGCATCTGTGATTCTCCTGCCAGGTCACACGTTTGGAACTCTGGCAAATTTCAAATGCTAAATTATTAAGGCCAAAGAGTGCCTTAGTTTCTGTCTCTAGCATCAATATCCATAAATAGTTTTCCACTAAAAAGTGTTTGGGTAACCAACAGCCATACTTCAACATTTCAGAAAACGTACAGAGGGGTATTTGGGGAGGCGATTCATCACTGACTTGGCATTTGTGAACATCATTACCAAGTTCGTTTTGATTATCTGTGAGGAAAGAGTTTACCAAGCAGAAGTCAGATAATTAGTGATCATCGACTGTGTGCAGGGAGCCAGAGTGGACATCGTGGTGGGTGGCGGAGGGGACGCAGCCGCGCCGGTAGAGCTTGCACCCGTGCCTGGGCTCGAGGCCGGCCCTGAGTCAGGCCCACGGGATGGAGCACGACTCCCACCCTTGAGAGCACTTGTGTAGTGGTCACTCCGTGGGGAACCTTGTAACAGCTCGATGACGTGTGACTCACACACCACACGGCTCCTCCACTTCAAACGTGCGGTTCACCCGACTGAAGCACACAGTTCAGCGGCTGTCAGTATATTCACCGAGTTGGGCCTCCAGCACCACAGTCTGACATCAGATCACTGTCGTCATCCCTCAGAGAAGCCCCGCGCCCATTAGCGGGCCCTCTCCATTCTCCCTGACCCCTCACCCAAGCCGTCCACTTGTCTTTTGGTCTCTGTACATTTGCTTGTTATGGACATTTCAGATCAATGGAATAATACAGTATTTGTTCTTTTGTGACTCCTTCTTGCACTCAGCATCCTGTCTTCTGGGTGCATCCATGTTCCAGCATGGATTAGTCCCTCATTCCTTTTTATTTCCAAATAAGACTCCATTGTGTGGATATAGCACCTTTTATCTATCTGTTCATCAGGAGATGGGCTGTTTCTGCTTAAAAGAATTTTTTTAATGTTTATTCATTTTTTGAGAAACAGAGAGCACAAGCCAGGGGAAGGACAGAGAGAGGAGACACAGAATGTGAAGCAGGCTCCAGGCTCTGAGCTGTCGGCACAGAGCCCGACGTGGGGCTCAAACCCACCAACTGTGAGATCATGACCTGAACTGAAGTCAGATGCTTAACTGACTGAGCCATCCAGGCGCCCCTTTGACTGTTTCTGCTTTTTGACTGTTATTAATATTGCTGCTGTGAACATTTGTTTGAGGGTTTGTGCAGACATACGTTTTCATTTCTCTCTGGTGTATAGACCAAGAGTGGAGTTGCTAGGTCATATAGTAGCTCTTGGGTTTTAATATTGTGAGGAACTGACAGGTTGTTCGTGGGGCTCAAACCCACGAACTGTGAGATCATGCCCTGCATTGAAGTCGGATGTTTAACTGACTGAGCCACCCAGGCGCCCTGCTTCCCCTCACTCTTACCGCAAGTTGGCTGTCTGATTTTAGCCATGCTAGTGTGGTGTAAAGTGCGGTCTTATTATGGTTTTGATTTCTATCCCTAATGACTAATGATATTGAGCATATTTTCATGGACTTATTGGCCATTAGTATATATATTTTTTCTTTCTTCTTTTCTTTAAATCCAAGTTATTTAACATATAATGTAATAATGACTTCAGGAGTAGAATTTAGTGATTCATCACTTAACATATAACACCCAGTGCTCATCCCAACAAGTGCCCTCCTTAAAACCCATCACCCATTTAGCCCAGCCCCCCACCCAACACCCCACCAGCGACTCTCAATTTGTTCTCTGTATATAAGACTCTTTTAGGGTTTGCTTCCCTCTCTGTTTTTATCTTATTTTTGCTTCCCTTCCCCTATGTGCATCTGTTTTGTATCTTTAATTCCGCATATTAGTGAAATCATATGATACTTGTCTTTCTCTGACAGACTTATTTCGCTTAGCGTAGTGCACTCTAGTTCCCTCCTCATTATTGCAAATGGCACAATTTCATTCTTTTTGATCGCCAAGTAGTATTCCGTGTATATATGTGTGTGTGTGTGTGTGTGTGTGTGTGTGTGTGTGTGTGTATACACACATACCACATCTTTACCCACTCATTAGTTGATGGACATTTGGATCTTTCCATACTTTGGCTATTGTCATTGGGGTGCACATGCCTCTTCAAATCAGCATTTTTGTATCCTTTGGATAAATACTGAGTAGTGCAGTTGCTGGGTTGTAATGTAGCTCTATTTTTAATTTTTTGAAGAACCTCCATCCTGTTTTCCAGAGTAGCTGCAGCAGTTTGCATTCCCACCAAAAGTGCGTTCCCACTGCATCCTAGACAACATCTGTTGTTTCCTGAGTTGTTAATTTTATCCATTCTGATAGGTGTGAGGTGGTATCTCACTGTGATTTTGATTTGTATTTCTCTGACGGTGAGTGATGTTGAGCATTTTGTCATGTGTCTGTTAGCCATCTGGGTGTCTTCTTTGGAAAAGTGTCTATTCATGTCTTTTGCCTGTTTCTTCACTAGATTATTTGTTTTTTGGGTGTTGAGTTTGATAAGTTCTCTATAGATTTAGGATACTAACCCTTTATCTGATATGCTGTTTGCAAATATCTTCTCCCATTCTGCCAGTTACCTTTTAATTTTGTTGATTGTTTGCTGTGCAGGAAGCTCTTATTTCCCTTGCCTCCTGAGACTTTTCAAGTAAAGCTGCTGCAGCCACGGTCAAAGGTTGTTGCCTGTTTTCTCCTTCCTCCTAAGATTTTGATGCTTTCTTGTCTTACATTTAGGTCTTTTATCCATTTTGAGTTTATTTGTGTATGATATAAGAAAGTGGTCCAGGTTCGTTCTTCTGTATGGCCCTGCCCCATTCTCCCAACACCATTTGCTAAAGAGACTGTCTTTTTTCCATCGGTATTCTTTACTGCTTTGTCGACGATTAGTTGTCCATACGTTTGTGAGTCCATTTCTGGGTTCTTTATTCTGCTCCATTGATCTATGTGCCTGTTTTTGTGCCAATACTATAGTGTCTTGATGGCTGTAGCTTTGTAATACAACTTGAAGTCCAGAATCGTGATGCCTCCAGTTCTGGTTTTCTTTTTCAGCATGAACTTTGGCTATTCGGGGTCTTTTCTGGTTCCATGCAAAGTTTAGAATTATTTGTTCTAGCTCTGTAAAGAATGCTGGTGTTATTTTGATAGGGATTGCACTGAGTATGTAGATTGCTTTGGATAGTGTCAACATTTTTACAATATTTCTTCTTCCAATTCATGAGCATGGATGTTTTTCCATTTCTTTCATAAGATTTCCATAGTTTTCAGTGTCGATCTTTTACCTCTTTGGTTAGATTTATTTATTCCTTGGTATTTTATGGGTATAGTGCAGTTGTAAATGGGATCAATTCCTTTGTTTATTTCTCTTTCTGCTGCTTCATGGGTGTATAGAAATGCAACCAATTTCTGTACGTTGATTTTATATTCCGCACCTTTGCTGAGTTCATGGATCAGTTATAGCAGTTTTTTTGGTGGAGTCCTTTGGGTTTTCCACGTAGAATATCATGTCATCCATGAAGAGTGGAAGTTTGATTTCTTCCTTGCCAGTTTGGATGCCTTTTATTTCTTTTTTTGGTGTCTGATTGCCAAGGCTAGAACTTCCAGTACTATGTTGAATATCCATGGTGAGAGTGGACATCCCTATTGTGTTTCTGATCTTAGAGGGAAAACTTTCAGCTTTTCCCCATTGAGGATGATATTAGCTGTGGGTCTTTTGTATATGGCCTGTATGATCTTGAAGTATGTTCCTTCTATGCCTACTTTCTTGTGGGTTTTTATCAAGAAAGGATGCTGTATTTTGTCACATGCTTTTTCTGCATCTTTTGAGAGTATCATGTGGTTCTTATTGTTTTATTAATGTGCTGTATCACATTATTTGATTTGTGGATATTGATAAATCTCATTTCATCATGGTTAATAATCCTTTTAGTGTATTGTTGGATCTGGTTTGGTAGTATCTTGTTGAAGATTTTTGCATCCATGTTCATCAGGGAAATTGGTCTGTCATTCTCCTTTTTAGTGGGGTCTTCGTCTGGTTTTGGAATCAAGGTAATGCTGGGCCATTGGTATAGTTAAAAAAAAGTTTTTTTGAGACCCGTCTATTCAGATCCTTTCTCTTTGTTTTAAATTCTGTATCATTTTATTTTATAATTTATTATTATTTTATTGTTGAGTGATAAGAGTTCCTCATATACTCTTGACACACATCCCTTATCCAATAATGACTTCTAAATATTTTCTCTCATTCTATGGGTTTCTTTTCACTTATTTTAAATCAATTAATTAATTTTTGAGAGAGGGGGGGCACAAGGGAGCAAGGGACAGAGAGAGAAGGAGAGAGGGAGAAAGAGAGAGAGGAGGAATCCCACGCTGACCGCATGGAGCCCAGTGCGGGACTTGAGCTCACCTGACATGGGGCTCGAATTCATGAACCATGAGATCATGACCTGAGTCGAAGTTGGATGGTTAACCAACTGAGCCACCCAGGTGCCCCTTCACTTTCTTAGTGGTTTTTTTTTTTTTTTGAAGTACAAAATTTTTAATTTTGATAAAGTCCAGATTTTCTGTTTCTTTCTTTTATTGCTTGTGCTGTTGGTGTCATATCCAAGAGGCTTTGCCTAACCAAACGGCACAAAGATTTATGCCTGTGTTTTCTTATGAGTATTTTACAGTTTAGTCTTATTTTAAGTCTCCAATCCATTTGGGTTGTTCTTTATGTGTGATGTCAGGAGTGGGTCCAAGTTCATTTTCTTGTACTGTGAGTATGCAGTTGTCCCCAGGCCCACTTAGTGAAAACACTGGTCTTTCCCCACTGAGTTATCTTGGCACCATTGCTAAAAACCAGTTTACTGTATGATTGTTTATCTTTCTGGACTCTAAATTCTGTCCCATTAATCTGTATATCTGTATTTATGCCAGCACCACGCTTCTGTGATGACACTAGCTTTGTAGTTAATTGAAATCAGAACATGTGAGTCACCCAACTTTGTTTTTCTTTTGCAGAATGGTTTGTCTTATTCATGGTTCCTTGCATTTCCATATGAATTTTAGTATCAGTTTGTCAATTTCTGCCAAAAAAAAAAAGGCAGCTAGGATTTTTATATAGATTGCATTGAGTCAGTACATCAGTAGGGAGGGGGATGGGTATTGGCATCTTAACAGTTTTAACTTGTTATCCATGGATTTGGGATATCTTCCCATTTATGTGGGTCTTTATTAACCTCTTTGAAAAATATCTTCTAGTTTTCACAGCCCAAGTTTACACTTCTTTTATTAATTTTATTCTTTTTGATGCTATTGTAAATAGAAATATTTTCTTTTCAGATTTATCTTGCATCCTACAACCTTAATGGCTTATGAGGTCTAGTGGTTTTCACGGATTTCTTAGAATTTCCTGTATATAAGATCATATCTTCTGCAAATACAGTTGGTTTTTACTTCTTTCTTTCCAATTGCTTTTAACTTCTTTTTCTTGCCTCTTGATCCTGGCCTGAACCTGCAATACAATATTGAAAGAAATGGTGAGGACAGAAATCCTTGCTGTGTGTGTGATCTTATGGGGAAGCTTTCAGTCTTTCACCATGACATATGATTTTTGTTGTAGTTGCCTTTTATTAAGTTGAGGAAAATCCTTTTCCTAGTTTGTTGAGTGTTTTATCATAAAGGCTGTTGGATTTAACCAGTGTTTTTCTTCTGCATCTATTGAGATTACATGTTTTTTGTCCTTTATTCTGTTCATACGGTTTATTGATTTCAGATGTCAAACCAACTTCTCATTCCTAGGATGAATCCCACTTGGTCATGGTATGTAATCCTTTTTATATGATACTAGATTCAGTTTCCTAGTATTTTGTTAAGAACTTTTTTTTCCATCTATATTCGTAGTTTTCTTCTCATAACTTTGTCTAGTTTCAACATCGGGGTAATTCTGGCCTCAGGGAATGAGTTAGGAACTGTTCCCTCATCTACCATTTGAGAAGAATTGGTATGAATTCTTATTTAAATGTTTGGTAGAAATTGGCAGTGAAGCCCTCTGGATTTGGACTTTGTGGAAAGTTTTTTGTTTAGTAATTCAATCTCTTGTTATAAGTCTGCTCAGAAATTTGTTATAATATCACTTTGAGTAGTTTGTGTCTTTCTGGAATGTGCTCACTTTATCTAGTATATTATCCAACTTGTTGGCAAATGGTTGTTTCTAGTAACCCTTAAAATTTATTTTCTGTCTATAAAGTTGATAGTGATGTTCCCTCCTTCTCTTCTGATTTCAGTAAGTTGAACTTTCCATTTTTCTTGGTCAGTTTAGCTAAAGGTTTTTACTTTTTTGAATCTTTTCAAAGAAGTGACTTTTGGTTTCACTGATCTTCTTTAATATTTCTCCATTTGTTTTGTGACTTTCTACCCTGGTCTTTATTATTTCCTTCCTTCTGATTGCTTTAGGTGGTCTTTTCACTCTTTTTTCCATTTTCTTCAGGTGGAAGGTTAGGTTATAGATTTGAGATCTTTCTTCTGTTTTAACATAGGCTCTTCGAGCTGCACGTTTCTTGCTGAGCACTACTGCAGCAGCATCTTACAGACTTTAGTATGTTTTCATTTTCATTCAACTCTTAAGGATTTTGTAATTTTCTTCATGACTTCTTTGATTCATTGATTATTTAGGAATGTGTTAATTTCCACAGCTTTGTTATTTCTTATTGTTTCCTTCTGTTATTGACTCCTAATTCCATTACAGTGTGGCCCAAGAATATATTTTGTATGATTTCAGTCCTTTTAAATCTGCTGAGGTTTGTTTTATGGCCTAGCATATGCTGCCAATCCTGGAGAATGTTCCATGTGCACTTGAGAAGAATGTGTATTCTGCTCTTGTTGGGTGAGTTTTCTGTGGGTGTTTATTAGATCTCATTTGTTCACGGTGTTGTTATATGCATATATATGCATTTTTATTACATTTTTTATCGTATTCTAATCTTGAACTCGTTTCTTTTGTGGAGGGGAGTGATGGAGAGATTTATAACACGGTAGACAGGTCTTATGTGAATTTTCCAATGAATTTTCACAAAGCGAGCACACCTGTGTAGCTCCCACCCACATCAGGGTACAGTGCGTCCCCAGCACCCCGGGGCCCTCCCTATGCCCCACCCTAGTCCTCACCAGTCTCCCCTCATGGTAATCTCTAGTGTGACTTCTGTCTTTGAACTGTACATAATGGAATCATTCAGTATATGTTCTGTTCTGTCTGGCATCTCATACTCAGCATTATGTTTGTGAGAGTCATCTGTGTTACTTTGCATAATTGTAGTTCATTTGTGCTCACTGTTGTGTGATATTTCATTGTATAATTTTATCACGGTTTATGTATCCATTCTGCTATTGGTGGACATTTGAGATTCTAATTTGGAGGCTCTTATGAGTAATGCTGCTGTGAGCATCTCGTACATGTCTTCACCTTCTTTCATTTTAGCCATTGTAGTAGATATATAGTACTCTCTGGTATTTTTTGTGTTATCCTGATTATAATATTTAATGGCCAAATGGATGCCCTCTTTGTGAAACGTCTGTCAAAGACCTTGCCCGTTTTTCTGTTGGATTCTTTTTCTTAATAGGTTGGTAGCAGTTCTTAATCTCAGATTTGAGTGTTTTGCCAAATATGTCTATTGCAAATATCTTTTCTCATTCTGTGGCTTGCCTTTTAATTTTCTTAATGTCATCTTTTGGTGAATGGAAGTACTCAGGTTTCCCTGTATGCTTAGTGCTTTCCTTGGCTATTTAAGAACTATTTGCCCACCCCAGGATCATGAAGATGGTTTCCTGTCTTGTCTTATAAAAGCTTCATTGGTTTATCTTTCACATTTAGATCTTCAACTCATCTGAAGTTAGTATTTGTGTAAGCTATGAGGGTAGGGATCAAGATTTCTTTTTATCCATGTGGTAGCCCATTGGCCTGCTATCATTTGTTGAAAAGACTTTCTTTCCTAACTTCATTGCAGTATCATCGGGAGTCTGTTCTTGGATATTCTGTTCTATTCTGCTGGCTTAGTTGTCTTTGTAGAAAATACTATACTTTTTTCAAAGTGATAACTTTGAATAATTCATCATGTAGAATGATTTTTCTGATGTTATGTGTAGATAATCACTATCAGATTAAAGAAGTTTCTTGCTCTTTCTAGTTTGCTAAGACTTTTAATAATGCATGGATATTGAATTTTCTCAAACATTTTTACTGTTTACTTAACTCTTAAATTGATTCTACAATTTGTCTTTTTTATTCTTTTAGTGTGCTGGATTATACATTGATTAACTTTTGAATGTTAAACCACCCTTGGATTCTTGGAATAAAACAGACTTCATTGTGATGTGTTTTATATGTGTTTTTATATATGTTGCTAGATTTGATTTCTTGATTTTGTGTTTGGGTTGATTTTCATTTATGTTCATGAGAGAGATTAGTCTTTTTCTTTTTTTGTAATGTCGTTTTTTTGACCTCAAGATCTACCAGGCTTCATAACGTAAATTAGAAAGTGTCCCTCCCTTGTTCACTTCCTGTGGAAGGTTTTGTAAGGTGGGTAGCATTTCTTCCTTAAATAGTTGGGAAAATTCCCAAGATAATTCACCAGCCCAGCCTGTAATTTTCTTTGTGAGAAGCAGCCTTCCACAACCAAGGCTTTGCAAGAAGTAAACATGTACAAAAACATGTTTTCGATGACTATTTTTTTATTTCTTCCAAGAATAGTACATAACTCACACCATTCTAGATGTTATGTTTTGTTTTGCTTTAACATAATGGATGCTGGAGGGCAGTGGGGCTTAATTCTCATAGAATCCCAGTTGAAAAGGGCTGGTGGACCATTTTTTATTATAGCTTCCATTTCTTTATTAGCTACAGGACTATTCCAGGAGCGCCTGGGGGCTCAGTCTGTTAAGTCTCCAACTTCGGTTCAGGTCATGATCTCATGGTTCGTGAATTTGAGCCGCCGCGTTGGGTTCTGTGCTGACAATTTGGAGCCTGTTTGGGATTTGGGATTCTCTCTCTTCCTTTCTTCTCTCTCTCTCTCTCTCTCTCTCTCTCTCTCTCTCTCTCTCTCTCTGCCACTCCCTGACTCATGCTTTCTCTCTCTCAAAATAAATAAACTTTTAAAAAAAGGATACAGGACTATTTCAGCTTTCTGTATTTGCATTCATTTTAGTAAGTAGCATTTCCTACAAGATTGGTCTATTTTAAATTCTCAAAACTTTAGCAAAGATATTCAAGATACCCTCTTATTTTTCATATATACAAGGACTTTGCTGTGTTTCTGTTTTGTTTCTCACATTGGTAAATCTGTACCATTTCTTCTTTTTTTCCTCACTCTTGCTAAGGACTTGGCAAATGTTTTATTTTATTCAAAGAAACATCTTTGATTGTTGGCCTTGTTGATCTTTTTTTCTCTATGTATACATGTGTTTTGTATTTTATTAATTCTGCTCTTTTCTTTATTATGTCCTTGCTTCTACTTTAATTAGATGTAATTTGCTGCACTTTTTTTTGTTACTTCTTGAGATAGATCATTGTGCAGCAACCTTCTTTTCCAATGTATACATTTAGGGCTTAAAAATTCTTTTTGAGCACAGCTTTTTCTGCTTTTCACAAGTTTGATAATATATTATCAAAATATTGAATATAAAATGGTCTTTAATTTTCATTATAATTTCTTTTTTGATATATGCAGTCTTTTTGGAAGTATATTTGCCTAATTCCTGAACAGTGGGATTTTCTAATTATCTTTTTATTATTCATTTCTTTTTTTTAATTTTTTTATGTCTTTTATTTATTTTTGAGAGACAGAGAGTCAGTGTGAGCAGGGAAGGGTCAGAGAGAGAGGGAGACACAGAATCTGAAGCAGGCTCCAGGCTCTGAGCTAGCCGTCAGCACAGAGCCCGACGCGGGGCTCGAACCCACAAACCGTGAGATCATGACCTGAGCTGAAGCCAACGCTTAACCGACTGAGCCACCCAGGCGCCCCTGTTATTCATTTCTTCTAGCTGTACCTGTTTTCAGAGAGCAGCATACACACTATTCAATCATACAGAATATTGGAATTTCCTTTATGGCTTAGTATGTGGTCAGTTTTGGTAAAAGTTCTGTGTGTTCTACAGGCCACGTTTGCTCATTTTTTAATTTAAAATCTTCTACATTTACTGGTTTTTTAATTTGCTTATTTTACCAGTTATTGAGAGACTTATTAAAATCCTCCATCTTAGGATTATAGATGTCTGTTTCTCCTTTTGGTTTTTAGTCTTTGCTTTCTGATGTCTGTGTTTATGTTCATGGATGAATATAATTTTAGCATTGTGTTGTATCTTTCGGTTCAGCTGGCCCTTTCATTGTTATAAATATCCCTCTTTATCTGTAATGATACCCCTTGTTTTAAAATTTGTTTTGTCTAGTATCCATAAAGCTATCTATACCCTTTTTTGGTTAGTGTTTTCATAGTTCATCTTTTTCCATCCATTTACTTTCAATCTTTTTGAATTCTTACATTTAAAGAGTTTCACTTGTAAGCAGTATATAGTTGGTTTTGGTTTATTATCCAGTCTTAAAATCCTTACCTTTTAATTGAAATACTTAGTTCATTTATATTTAATCTTATAAGTGATCTATATGGGTTTGAACATACTGTCTTACTCTTTGGTTTTTTTCAGGGAAGGAAAATTTCATTTTCCTTCTATTAGATCATTAGTAATAAAGTCTTTTATTTTTTGCTGTGTCCCTAGTGATTACAGCATACATTCTTGCCTTCTTAGAAGCTACCTTAAATTAATGCTTCTACTTTTTCCCAGATTGTACAAGAATTTTAAAAGACTTTAACACCACTTACTCCATTTCCTCCTTCTGCAGTGTCTTTATTTCCAGTGTCTTTATTTCCACTTGAAAAGGAAATTTTTTTCTGCATATTCAGAATTCTAGGTGGGCAGTTAATTCTCTGGACACATGACAGATACCATTTTGTGGTCATTTGGCCTCCACTGATTCTGCTGAGCTGCTGGAGAACAGTTGATCCTTAAAAAAGTAATGCATCTTTTTTTTTTTTGTCATTGCTCATAAGATTGTCTCTCTTCCTTTCATTTTCAGCAATTCCACTCTGATGTGCCAATGTGGATTTGTGTTTACGCTAGTGAGATTCTCTGTCATTTTATCAGTTTTTTTGAACACATTAACTGTAAAAAAAATTCCTTCTCTAAATAACAGCAGTGTATGGACTGCCTGTAGGTTGCCTCTTTTATCTTATCTGTTGTTGTTCTTGGTTTCCAACGGATGCTGGGTATTGTGCGTGAAGAACTGTGGAGGCTCTGGTTGATATTTTCCTCCAGAGAGGATTTATTATTCTTCCAGAAGGCAGATTACAATATAAGCAGACGCCCTGAGTCACTTGGAGGACCTGCATTCCCATTTTTCTCTCCCTGGGACCCTGAAGACACTGAAATATCTGCCTACTGTTTTCACCTCCCCACAGCCGGGTTTTGCTTAATTTCCCGCCTCTTGCTGTCAAATGTGCAGCCAAGGAACGGGAGGCACCACAACAAGAACATGGTGCACAGCACCAGACTCCCCTTGTGGTCCGTTTCTCTGGCCCCTGGCGTGCAGACTGCCTTGGGGATCTCCCACTCGGTTCTCCTCTTCATGTCCTGTCGGTAGTGCCACTGTGCCGGGCAGCCACAGCCTCAACCGCTAGAACTGACACACGTCCCCAGGGGAAGAGAGTGGCAGTGATGTCGCTTCACCTCCCTGCGTTTCTCTTCTCCCTGGGATCTTGACCTCCGGTCCCAGTGGCCTGTGTTGTTCTTCGTGACTTTAAAGCCGCTGGAGGTTTGTTTGCTGCCTTTCATTTTCCTGTTTGTTCTCAGTGGGAGCGATGTGTCTAGTGCCACCTTCTTGTTCACAACCGGCTTAAGTCCCATCTGATGAGTTTTTAAATCCATTCTCAACGTGTGATGTTAATTGCCTTCCGGATGCCTTCTGTTCTCCAGGATGCTGTGTCAGCCCTCCTGGCCAGGACATCAGCCGAGCTGTTGGCGGTGGAACAAGAATTAGCCCAGGAAGAGGAGGAGGAGGAGGAGGAGGAGGAGGAACCAGGACAGGAAGAAGAGCAAAGGGGCCCAGATGGAGACTGGTAAAGACACTGGTTTCTCTTGCTATTCAGGAATGCAAAGAGAGTGTGTGGTTCACAGGGAAACCCTTATAGGTTCAGATCTTGCCCTGGAATTACGGAAAGCGGTGTCGTGTCAGGGAGCTGCCACTAAAGGAAAGACCCTCTTTGGTCATTAGAGAGTTGAAGAAGGTAACAGTGAAATTCTGAGCCGAGCCAGAGCGAACACGGGAAGGACTTTCTTTGTCTCCCTGCCTCCGGAAGTTCTGACACTCTCTCCTGGGCTTTTTACAATTCTCAGTCTCAACTACCTGTTTTGAGGGGCACCTGGGTAGCTTAGGCAGTTGAGCCTCTGACTCTTGATCTTGGCTCAGGTCATGATCCCAAAGTCCTTGGATCGAGCCCTGCATCAGTCTCTGCGCTGAGCATGGAGCCTGCTTGGGATTTTCTCTCTCTCCCTCTGCCCCTCTCCTGTTCTCTCTCTCTCTAAAATCCTCCCCCTCCTTCTCATCATCATCTACCTGTTTTGAAAGTTGTAGTATTTTCTTATCAATTCATAAATCAATTTAAAAACTTAACTTTCTTTTTTATAAATTATCAGAAGTACCTTGTACCCTTTAGGTTCAGGTAAGTCAAAGCACGTATCTGGAAAAGTTTCTGAGTTCTCATTTCCTATTTGTTACCACTTCTACCTTCTTTTTCTGTTTTCCCCTAATTATCCATACCCCCGCCTTTGAAAAAAATAGTTATTATACCTTTGGTCTAGAATCACCTATGTATGAAGAACTGCCTTTCCTGGTTTGCACCGTTTTCTCTAAAAACAAATTTTAGTGAATGCATCAGTTTTTAAAGTGTAGATATAAAATTATTTGGATTAATTTTAATGTATATATAGTTGCTCATACGGTTAGCACATATGCACATACATATAGAGCATGCATTTGTGCACGTCTGCATAAAACTTGTAGCAAACCAAGACCAACAAGAGATGTCATAAATAACAAAATCTTGGACATTTGGAAGGAACACCTTACTACATTGACGCAGAAAGGCACAGATATACTTTGTTCTTATCAGAAACCCTTTCCGGTTATTACGAATCAGCACACTGCAAAAAAACGTAAATACGAGAGTGATTATAAAGTCCATCATGATGTTTTTAAACACTAAACCTTTGTGTATGTAAAACACAATTTGTTGTGTGTACATTTCCAAGAATACACTCAGTATGCAGCATAGAGGAATTCATAGCGAGCAGAAGCCACCGCTAGCCTCCCTGTGCCCATCTCATGACTAGCCGGTTACTAAGTGGCAGGTGCCCATCTGTCAGAGCGTCACCAATCAGTTACAGCCCACCTTTCAGTTATCAGCGCCGAAAATGTTACTCTTCTAAGACATGAAACTCAGTGGGGCATCAGATACTCTAAGGTACGCTGGTGCCCTTGCTGTCCTGCCAATGTGGTTTATACAGAACATACACCCGTATGTACATTCTGGAGCCTGTTAGAGACAAGATCATATGGCCTTAGGATTCTTCTTACTTCAGGGGTAAAACTCCCTTCACTCAGCGTTTTTCTCCTGCTAGACTATGAGCACAGTTGTTTTTTATAAAGATTTTATTTTTAAGTAATCTCTAAACCCAAGGTGGGGCTCGAACTTGTAACCCCGAGAGAAGGAGTTGCACGATGCACTGTCGGTGCCCCGACGATGGATATTTTCAGCGCTTATGTCTTTGTTCGCTTTTAGCAGAGTCACTCTGTTCTGTTGCCGGATTAAGTTTATAACAAGTAAACAACTGATATCAAGTTATTTGATAGTGGGTGTCAGTGCTTTTATTTTTTATTTTTTTATTTTTTAAAAATAGTTAATTGTCAAATTGGTTTCCACACAACACCCAGTGCTCTTCCCCACAAGTGCCCTCCTCCATCACCACCACCTCTTTCCCCCCCTCCCCCTCAACCCTCAGTTCATTTTCAGTATTCAATAGTCTCTCAGGTTTTGCGTCCCTCTC
>NC_043700.1:13251748-13281974 GCF_006229205.1 Suricata suricatta
TCCCTTGGGTAAATCCCTAGCAGTGCTATTGCTGGGTCATAAGGGAGTTCTATCGATAGTTTTTTGAGGAACCTCCACACTGTTTTCCAGAGTGGCTGCACCTGTCAGTGCTTTTAAATGGCGGGGTTAAACGGGTATGGGGTTACATGTGATTTTCAGAATATTTCTATTTTAATATCTAGGAATTAGGTCAGATTCCATTAATTTAACTTTTCAGTACCAAATCATGGTGGAGTTGCCGCATCTTGCTGCAGGGTCAGATGCTGATTTTAATTTGCACCTAGCAGTTTGACCCCAGGGACCGGCTTGAATCGTTACGTGAGTCGCACTCCTTGCCGGGATCCGCGTCCGCCCGGGCCCGCTCATGAGTGCACCTGCCGCACCTGAGGCCCTGCCCCGTCTCCCCACAGGCTGACCGTGCTGCGAGAGGCCTCTGATGAAATCGCGTCTGAAGAAGAGGCTGATGTGAAGTTGCCCAAGGGGGATCGTCGTACGGGAGACCCGTGCCCGTGCCCCAGCGGGCTCGACGTGGAGCGGGACGCGGGCCGGAGAGAGGACAGCGGTGCCGAAGAGCATGGGCACCGGCCACCCGGCGGGCCGTGCACCCTGGTGGGTACTTAGAGCCACGCTCCCCCTGGACTGAGCTCCGGTGGCAGCACGCAGGCCAGGCGTGTCTCCCCGGGTGTGAGTCCGTCCCAGGGTTTGTGCCAGAGCTGCTCACGCCAGGCGTGTGTGGAAGGAGGCTTTAAAATGTTTACATGGCCCCCGCATTCATTCTTGACTTAAATTTTATGTAAGAAGGTGAACAGTGCTGTGTAACCTCTGTAAATGTTCGGGGAGTATTTATTGGAAGGGTTTCCGGAGTTTCCTGGCTTACGCCAGGATGCGTACCTCATTGTGTTACGTTGGTAAATGTGGTGCGTTTACTTCCGCGAAGTAGACAGTTAAGTGCATGTCAGTGACGTGGTGTGCTGGCTGGAACCTGCTCTGCAACGTGGCAGCCGGGTCGGTGGAGGCGTGGTGCCAACCAAGTCACTCAGCAGTCACCTCGCCGGGGAAGGGAGACCTGTGTCGGTGGAGGGCACGTGCCCAGAGGGAGGAAATCATCTGCGGGCTTGGAGGATGCTTGGGATGTTGATGATGGAGTCTAGAAAATTCCAGTCCTTTATTCCTAAGGAAAATAATATTGTACCCTGACCCAAGGCTTCCTTCAGTAAAGGAGCAGACCGGCACGACGCAGGTTTCGAGTCCTTTTATGAACTTGCCATCGACAGTGAACTTCTCCTGGTGCCTGTAGAGTTACTGCTCTGAGAGACTTCCGGGTTTACTTACGGCTTATTCTTTATCACAGTTCCAGACACACAGTAACAACCCAAACTCAGCTTCACAGCAGTTATTGCTGCCATATATGTGTAATTGCATATTCTGTGTGAGCCTACAACTTTGTGGTACGTTTTCCTTTTCCTTTTTCTTTTTAATTTTTTTAACATTTATTTTTGAGAGAGAGACACACACAGAGTGTGAGCAGGGGAGGGGCAGACAGAGAGGGAGACACAGAATCCGAAGCAGGCTCCAGGCTCTGAGCTGTCAGCACTGAGCCCACGCGGGGCGCAAACCCACGAACTGTGAGATCATGACCTGAGCCGAAGTCGGCCGCTTAACTGACTGAGCCTCCCAGGCGCCCCCATTTTCATTTTCTTACATGTGGTTATTTGTTTCGCTATGCTGAAGAAACAAAACAGCCACGAATCTGAATAAACCGTGCTTCACGTCGAAGTGACCCGGCGGTCCTCACCGAACCGCTCCAGCCTGTGTTACCGGGGCCTCCTCGTGTAGCTCGGATGTGCGGGGACGCCCCCGCGCGCCTGACGGCGTTCTGACTTCCGCTCTAGGTTGATAAAGAGACCAACACGGAGGAGGCCGGCGAGGCCGGCGACGCCAGCGCGGCGGTTCGCCCCAAGGAGCGCAGCGGCCTGAGCGGCCGGCAGCGGCCCTCCGTGCGGAGCAGCGTGATCGTGCGCTCACAGACCTTCTCCCCGGGGGAGCGGAGCCAGTACATCTGCAGGGTAAGGGCGCGCCAGCGGCCCGCCGACCGTGAGGGACGGCCACCGGCGGGCCCCGCCTGCAAACCCGAGTGGGTAGAGGCGCCATGAAATATCACACTGGTGGCTCTTTTCAGTTTGGCTTGTGTCTTACCTTTTCTTAAATCTCATGTCTCCTTACTTGGCCAATAAGTGAATTAAAGGCCCGACTGCCGACATATTTGTACTTCATTGTGTATTTAGAAACCTCAGATGATTTGAGACTTAAACGTATGTCATCCAGGCCTTGAACCAAGTTCATCCTGCAGAACCAAAGTTAGGTTCTAGAACAAAAACCATCTTCTAATAATGCCCGTAGACACTGAGTCACACCCACGTCTCTGTAAAGAATATGGTGAGCCTGGCCTCGGTTTGCCAAGTTCTACTTCCAGAAGAAGTCATGATTGATAGCAGTATAGATTAATATCATGTTACTAGATGGGTTGGAAAATACTCTCAAAATTCTAAATTTACTTCATTCAATTCAACAAATATGTTTATTAAGCGTCTGCTGGCCAGCACGTTTCTAGACGCTTGGCTGGACTCTTCTGTGAAGAGAAGAGGCCCAGAGCCCCCCTGTGTGCAGCTCACATCCTGTGTGTTGAGCCACTTACCGTGATGAAAAATTGTGAAGTGTCTTAGGAGGGGACTGACTCTCCGAAAAACAGTGGGGCGAGTTAAGGGGGATTGGAAGTGGTGAAGAGCAGGGTCTCAAGTTTAAAAGTAGGGTTCAAAGCAGGCTTCATTGAGAAGGTGCGGTTTCAGCAGAGACCCGAAGCAGGTGAAGGTGTGAGCACAGGCTGTCTGGGTCAGGAAGATTCTAGGTTGTTCTAAACTGTGACTGAAATCTGACCTTGAGCTCTATATATAATAATACAGACCCTACTTTTTAAAAATGAATATTGCAAATTAGCTACAAATACAAGGGATACTTTTATTTCAAAGTATGTATAATTGTCTTCATGCATAACTGCCGCCAAAAGGCAGCTGTTGAAATTATATGTAAGAAAATTTAGTTGTTTAAGGAAAGCATAGAACAGAAAAGAACTTGTTTAGGAAGGATTTTCTTAAAGAAACAAACTCCTGTAATCACTACTTATCTGATAAGCTTCTCGATTCTAAACCACCAGCACACTGTTATGTAGTGATTTTCTTTTATTTGTTTTGTCCTTTGTCGCCAGTTGAATCGAAGCGACAGTGACAGCTCAACCCTGGCTAAAAAATCCCTGTTTGTGAGAAACGCCACCGAACGGCGCAGTTTGAGGGTCAAAAGGGTACGTATTCCTTCCACAATCTCCCAGTGTCCCCAGCTGACCCAGAGCCCCGATTGTGAGGCACCAGCCCCAGAACTCCTGAGCGGGATCGCTGTGCACTCGGGCTACCGAGCAAGGCCTCTGTGCTTCCTGGGGGACTCGGGTGTCGTGTTGGCTGGAGGGCCGTCGGCAGGTTTGGATCCTGTGATACTGAAGCCAGGACGCTCACTCTGCAGTGTCGCTGGACAGGGCGTCGCCGAGTGGGCTGATGGTGGGACTTGTGTAACACCCGGTACCTTTTCAGAAGGACTGACGTTCTGGTTCTGGAGTGCCTGGTTTCAGTAACTAAAAACGGATGTTCTCGGAAGGTTAGGCCGAGCGTGGGAGGGAAAGCGCCGGCCGACGAGGAAGCCGTGGGGCTCCAGACCAGCCTGGAAGGATGAGTCAGAGAGGATGTGTCAATACATTAAAAGGCGGGACCGTTCAGGCAGTTCAACAATCCCTGCTTACTGAGAGGTGACAGACTGACGGGAGGTTATCTGCCTGCTCATAGTCTGTTTAGTAATAATTTATGAAGCCGTTGTATTTGAGCTCCGATGCCGTGTTTAAGTGAGGACGGAGCACCGTGTGTGCCGAGCGAGGCAGGTGCCGCTGCCGGACTTCCCGGTCTGCAGGAGGCACCCAGGGGCACCCGGGCCGGGAAAGGAGCCTGGGTGAGAGACGGACTGTGCTCACCTGCTTGGGGGAAGCTAAAGACGACGGGGGAGGTCTGCGGCCTTGACCCCTGGATAAAAGTTCAAAAGAAGCTCAGGGGGAGGCGGGGAGGGTGGGCACTGTGCAGTCTGCCCAGCGCAGTGACTTCGCGTCATCAGCGGGAGAACAGTGACGGCAGGAGTATTTACACCGCAGAAATCAGCAAACTCTTACAAACCCTTGCTTCTTCCTTGGTTTTGTTTTTCTTTGCTTGTTTGTTTTTTGTTTTTTGTTTTTGAGAGAGAGAGGGAGAAAGAGAGTGTGCACCTGCACAAGCATGACAAGGACAGAGAGAGAAGGAGACAGAGGAACCCAAGCAGGCTCCGTGCTGCCAGCCTAGAGCCCGATGTGGGGCTCGATCCCACAAACCTGGGATCGTGACCTGAGCCAAAATCCAGAGTTGGATGCTCACTTGATGGAGCCACCCAGGCACCCCAAACCCGTGCTTTTTCCTCCACTGGCCCCACCCAGAGCCGCTTGTTAAATATCGGCCAGCACATGTGTATGCATAACCGCCAGGAAGGATTTCTTATTCTGAAACCCTTTTGTATTTCTAAAATTTCTATTGAGAAACAAGTAATACGATCAAAGTGAGTGTGTGTCGAGGTGATTCTGCTGTGTCAGAAGTTTGTTAGAGCAGAGGTTGAATACGGGGACCCTAATAAAATATTACAGAATGTTCGAGAATGTCACAGAAGTGTGTGTTGGACGAGGCGGAGAGGGTACGGGCTCTCCAGCCCTGGGCGAGGGCCCTGATTCGGGAAGAGCCACCGCAGGCCTCCCCGCCTCTTCCATCTCTCACAAGCACCACTGTCGTCCAGATCTCCAAGCCCGACTACCTCTCAAATTTGAGTCCCTCCTCTCTCGCATCAAATGGTTCCAGTTTTTACTCTCATTTTCCATTCCTGCTGCCAATGGTCTGGGCAAAAAATGCCCTCCTTGTTCCCCTCAGCTCACGCACCCTCCCCGGCCTCTCTGACTTCCTTCCTTCGAGCAAGCGTGACCAGCCCTGAGTGACCTCCCCTCCCTGGCTTCCTGGGGCAGAGAAGGGGCCACTCCACCGCCCACTGCTGGACGCCTTCAAGGTTAAGGACTGGGTCCTCTCTCCCTGGTGTTTGGCCTCCAGCCAGCAACCCCCCAGCAGACATTTATTCATACATATTCAATAATTACTTCTTGGTAAATGGATAAGATTGGCCCCAGGCAGAGCCCCGCTGATTCCCTGGTGAAAGTGGCTCTTAGACATGGGAAATGGAGGAAGGAGTTGGGATCTGAGCATAGTGATGAGAGGAGGGGCCCATCGGCTGGGTTCCGGGTGCTTCCGGGCAGGACGGCAGAAGGAGTGAACAGTGGGGGTGCGGCTGGGTGTCCCACGCAGGAGGGAGCACGAGTCTCTCGGCTTGTTTGGCACGGAGGGCGGCTTTGTGGCGTAAATCGGTCAGGCCAGCGAGGCTGTGCTACGGCAACAGCTGTACAAAATCTCTGGTTTATTTCCCACTTGGCGGCTTGTTCACTGCGGGTTGGCTAAACGCTCTGCTCATTCTATCTTCACTGGGGACCCAGGCTGACGGGGCCTGCACCCCTGAGTCTCTGCTGTCCCACCCGCGGGGGGCAGAAATGTGCACACGTCACCCTGGCCTTGAAGGCTGCCGCCCGGCGGGACACATCCCTGCCACTCGCCTTCCCTCGGCCGCTCACGCCTCCCTTGCGGGAGCACGGAAGTGGGGGGGACCGCGAGCAGTGCCGACTCCCCGAGTGACGGGTCCCGCCCCCGGCTTCCTGCCCCTGCAGACGGCGTGCCAGCCAGTGCTGAGACGCGCGGCGCAGGGCCGGCCGGTGCGCACGTCGCTGGACCTGGAGCTGGACCTGCAGGCGTCGCGCACCCGGCAGAGCCGCCTCAACGACGAGCTGCAGGCGCTGCGGGGCCTGCGGCAGAAGCTGGAGGCGCTGAAGGCGCAGGGGCAGACCGACCTTCCCCCGGGCGTGCTGGACGACGAGCGGTTCCAGAAGCTCCTGAAGCAGGCTGAGAAGCAGGTACGGCCCCGCGTCCCCGCGCAGAGCGGCCCCCAGCTCGCCCCTCGCTCTGACAAAGTCCGCAGGTCCTTTTCCTGCAACTTGGAACTCTTTTTTCCCCGTTGTTTTTTAACCTAGGATATTGCTAAGAGAGCCCCCCCCTCCTCCCCGCCCTCCAGGTACACACAGCAGGTCCCCAGACCACTCCCCTCCCCCACCCTGCGGCCACCTGCCAGCCAGGAGCATGGCCGCGAGGGGAGGTGGCCTTCTGCTCCTGCTCCGAGGGTCTTGTCTCAACACGGGGCAAATAAACACAGTAGAACTTTTCACATCAATGACAGATTTCGTTTAAACCTTCTGAATAGCTCTTTAGGACTCATCAACCACCTCAACTGTATATGGCTTGTTAATTGGAAGGCTTCCACATTTTCACAGTCTTTGTTTCCTTCAAGAAAGATCACACTTCCCATATTGGCATTCTCCCTGTGTCTCACCACACAAGAAGCCTACACAATAGGATACGTTCACCGATGAAAAACTAAGGTATTGTTAAGGGGACATCTCTACTGACCTGCCACCTACCAAGAACCAAAATTTTTTGGAGCCTGGTTTGTTGGTTTATTCTCTAAAGTTTATATGGCCATAGGACAGCGTGTCCGCAGCCAATGCCATATACAAATAGAACTTCCCACGTAGCTGAAATATTGCAAAGGCCAAAACACTATTTATCCTCTTTCAATTGTTTTGGATGGACATCTCAAATAGATTAGAAACTTTCTTAAACTAATAGAAAATCTTGTCCATAATATACACGTCCCTTTTTTGGGCCCATAGCTGTTTGGATACGAGCGTGTGATACTGTGGGGAAACCGAGTCATTTAATTGACCAGCACTACTAATCCTGTATGGAACTCAGAAACTTAATGAATTTTGGGGACGAAACTGATCCCAATATTTTTTTAAAGAAAGTTCTAGCAATAAAACATATCACATATCTGTATTATGTCCCTACCTGATGGACCGAAACCTTGGTCCATAGATCAATAAGTATCTCTTCAGTGAAGAGCTGACTTGTAGGCCATCTGTTTGTGCCTTAGAGACTACCGGGGTGATTAGACACTGTCGTCCTTCCCAAGAGCTTATGGAGTAAAAGAGATGAGCTAGATATACCAGGTCCTCAAGAGAAGTCACTTTCTAGTGAGATCAGGAGAGGTTTCACGGAGGAGGTAGCAAAGTAGCCTTGAAGGTGAGTAGTGGGACTTCATTCACAGCGGGTGGAGACGCCAGCAGGCGCGGGGACCTGCAGTAGTCAGGGTCTGGCTAGCTCACGACCGTGAGGGGCCCACAGGCACGAGCCCGCACGAGAGCATTACCGCAGCCTGGCTGTCTCTTTGCACGATGGAAAATCACATTCGAAGCCGAAATCACCAACTCTTATGTTCGCCCCCATAATGATGACCATTGCTTTTATTCTCTTGAGTCTTTCACTTCACCATTAGCAATCATTTCAAAGCCTTGGCTAACACTGACTAACTTTAATAGCGTGGAGAAGCATCACAGACTTTGGACCCCTAAGGGTCAAAGGCTTTCAAAGCTGGATTAGAGGTTTACAGCTACAGATTTAAACAGCACCTTGCACCTTTGGGGTTTTTTGTTGTTTGTTTGTTTTTGATTTGTCACAGTACAACATTCTAGATCCTTGGGTATCAATAATTACAAGAACTTTGGGACTTTTGGTACTTCATATAATATTGCTAAATTCGTCCATGAATTGCTTGTTATTCTAGTTTGTTTTGACTGCTTTCTGATCTCCAATGTGTAGAAAAAAGCTCAATACAGCAAGTGGTTGGTTATTTGGAAAAAACTAAAAGAAAGAAGCAAAAATAGACAAAGATCTGGCAAGATCAATAAAGAGGAGATACACATAAAGAAAACTATAAAAGGAAAGAGGGATAGAATGACAGATAAATTTGAGATATAAAAGATAAATTGAATAATAGCAAAGATAAAGGCCCACAATTTGGACAAATATGTAGGAAAATGTAACATATGAAAAACTGATGAAAAGGGGAAATTTCTGAAAGAAATAAAAGCAGTGATTAAAAATCTATCCACGGTGAAAACATAGATCTAGATGTTTTGCATGTAAGTTCCCCCAAACTTTCAAAGAACAGATTATCTCAACTTTATGTAAACTCTTCCAGATGCTAGAAAAAGAGAGAGCACTCCACAACTCATTGTGTGACCAACATCCCTAATACCAAAACCAAACAAAGATATTATCAAAAAGGAAAAGCATATGCCAGTTTCACTCATAAGTATAGATGCAAAAATCCTAAATACAGTATTAGTAAATATAATACAACAATATATTTAAAAGGTATTAACATTTTGGGGCACCTGGGTGGTTCAGTTGCTTAGGCGTCAGACTTTGGCTCAGATCCTGATCTCATGGTTCATGGGTTCGAGCCCCGCATCGGGCTCTGTGCTGACAGCTCAGAGCCTGGACCCTGCTTGGGATTCTGTGTCTCCCTCCCTTTCTGCCCCTCCCCAGCTTGTGCTCTGTTTCTCAGCCTCTCAAAAATAAATAAAACCGTTAGAAAAAAAAATTTTAAGATATTACATTTTGATCGTGTTAAGGATTTTTTAACATTAGAAAAATCTTAGTACAATGAATCCTCTCAACAGATTAAGGAGAAAAACCATTGGATCAACTGAGGAGATGAAGGAAATATATTGACAGTTCTCAGTATTCATTAATGTTTAAAACTTTCAGTAAGTTAGAACTTCAGAGAAGTTCAGAGAGAACTTCTTTAACTTGATAGTAACCAAGGGAAATACGGTCCTAAATAGACAAGCATTGGAACCGTTCTTTTAAAGTCCGATGCAGGTGTTCAGCACTCTTCTGCTCAACATTGCATTGCAAATTCTAACCAAGGTAAGGCAAGAAAAAAGTAGAAGCAGAAAGACTGAAAAGGAGGAGATAAAGCTGCCATCCCTGGCAGACAGACCAGGATTGTGCACATCTGCCGGTTACTCCGAGGAAGAAGAGAGTTTAACAAGATATGTACATAGAAGAGTCATTTACAAAAGTGTGCTGCAGTGCTGTACACCAACCAGAAACTACTAGAAAACTTAATTATGAAGATAATTTTTTACCACAGCATCAAAGATTATCAAGTATCAAGGAATAAATTCAACAAAAATTTGCCTTATATTATAGGAGCACTTAATAACCTTATGAGGGAAGTGTAAGGAAAAAACCCTGCATTCATGGTGAAGTATACCCCATTCTGTAGAACACAGGTCCGCAAACTTTTCCAGTAAAGGGCCCAGGAAGAAATATTTCCACCAGAGGATCCCCTCAGCACCTGTCACCTCCGCCACGTACAAGAGCTGCCACAGACAAGATGTAAATGGCCTCACTGTGTTCCAAGAAAACTTCACAAAGACAGATGCAGGCCAGCGTTTGCCATCCCTGATCCAGAGGGAAGAGTTATTACTGTGGATATAGTTGATTCTCTCTAAAATGTTCCACAGATTTGATGTCATTCCAAGCAGAATGCGTACAAGCATCTACATGGAAATTGATGAAATTAATTGAAAGAAAAGGTCAAAGAATAGTCTTGAATGCTGTGACGGGGAGCCAGCAACAGCTTCTCGAGAGGAGGTTTCTTTGGGAGCCTGTGCTAGAGACGTGTGTGTGACCTGGGCCAGCGTGGGAGGCTCCCCATCCCCCCCACCTCACACCCTGGCCATTTTCCGCAAAATACAATGAGAGGAGCTTGGGCAGCATCTAAGCTGTCTAATCCTGGTTAGAAGAAACGGGATTGCAGCATCCTTTCAGAGATAAAAGTATTGTAAATGCACTGTTTCTAAATGGGCTTTTTAAATCTTTCATCATACAGAATTCTAGACTTTAACTGGTGTTAATAGAGGATTTAAGGTCTGCAGGTTTTAAGGTGACTCTTGTTTCCCTTGCTCATTAAAGAAGTCCTTAGCACAAGTAGATGGAAACCAGGAGGGCTGTAGGACCCAGCAACCATGGAGATCTTCAGGGCCAGCCTAGCGCCCCGCTGAGCCTCTCAAAACCTGAACTCAAGTAAGAGTTGCCATTTGATGCACACGTGTTCGTTTTAATGATTTGTCCTTTAATGAGGCTGTGAAGAAAGTGTGTCCGTTCTCAGCTGCAGAAAATTCCAGGAGGGGTTTCCCGGGGCACTGAGCAGAACTGTTGCCTACAAGAGAAACACCTCTGTAACGCAAGTCTTCTCTCCCGGGTGCCTCTGGCCCAGCGGTTAAGCTCCCGAATAAACCCCCCAGCGACGAGGCCACCACTGTGGATGTCCCATCTGACCTTGGCAAAAGTCTCCTCTGCCTCATTAAAGCCTGCTGACCTTGCTTACCAGCCAAGATTTTATCCTGTTTTGAGTTTTGCTTGTCCCTTACCTGCCACTAGACACACAGTTGCCCCTTGACTTGCTGGGGGATGGGCCAGTAGACCATAGGCAGAGATGAGAAACGGCTGGTGACCCCAGGGTAGCTTGGCCAGCAGAGGCCTAGACCCTGCCCTCAGGGTCAGCCCGGCCATGGTGTGGGTGTCTTGATCCAGGCTCTGCCTCAGTGGGCCTGGGACCAAGTTCCAGGAGTACGAGGGTCCAGGGCCGCTATCAGGTCAAACCTAGGGGCTTAGGAAGGACACTGCTTTGTGCGTGAGCCTTAGCAGTTCTGAGAGATGGGTCTGAAACAGGGTTTTATGCTGCTCTGACCCCAGCACCCCGGCTGACTGTCACAGTCACAATCTAGGAAAATAATGGCAGTGACATGGAGAAAGTGGCCCATTCACACTTTGCAGGCTCGTGAGGTCCTTGTCTCAGACTTACCGTACCAGCCTCTCTTCCCGTCCTTGCTGGCAGAAGTAATCCTAGGAGAGGCAGGCAGATTTCCCAGACGCAAGAGGAAGCTGAACGAAATTAATTCCCTTGTAAGTGACCTCTGTCATAGCTCGGTCATAGGCAGCCATTTGTGTGATGTGGGGGTAGTTTCCCCTCCTGTCTCCTCATTATGAGCATTTCGGTTGTCCCCATTACAAGTCACCTTCTAGGAAGTGGGTGCCTGCCGAAACGCTGGCCGGCACTGCCCTCTCCGCGCCGTCTCCATGAAGGCGCTGCCGTAGGCACCTGAGCGCACTTGTCCAAAGCCACGTGTCACTGGCCCTGCCGGCTGCGTTCACTTCCATGCCACGTTGGGTGCATTCTGCTCACGGAGTGGGTCTCCTGCCACCGCCGTAGCCACACCCAGTGACAGAAAGAGCACCTGGGCACCCGGCCTAGCGGGCTACCTCGGAGTCCTGGGCTCTGTGCGTTTGCCGTGGGAAAGCAAAGATTGGTGGTCCCTGGACTCCCACCCAGCGCAGGACGGGACCCAAAGCTCTGGCTTTGGGAGGTGTCTTCGAAGAGTGACCCTGGAGAATTCTCAGTTGTGAAATGGTGGTTCGTTTTTCTGTGAATCTGCAGCTGTGTAGTCATTAAACTGTACCCACTTATGCATGATTCTGACCTCATAATAAACTACTGATGATTATTATCATCCTTACGGAAGTTGCACTGATGGCTTTGCTTACAAATTTAATTACATCTTAATAGAGGTTTTCTCGCCTGAGTATCTGATGAGGCAGCACCACACTGGTCTCGTAATCCATGCGCACAGCGAGATGCCGAGCGGGGAGAGGGGCCCGAAGAGGATTCGCCTGCGACTGTGCAGAGCAGGAGGTCAACACCCCCGTCACTCTGCGCCACCGACGGATGCCGCCCGTGAGCAGGGGCCGGAGGAAGGAGGTGGCACCCGTGTGCTGCTTGTCCTCCATGGGGCAGCCCCCGGAAGCCGCACACGCCGTGTCCCTGTCGTCCCTCCGGGAGAAGGAGGAGAGGATGGCTGTGCCAGCGCGAGTGCCAGGCAATCCCATGGCACCTGTGGCTTCAACAAGGACAACCCACGGCAGAGGCTGGAGGCTCAGAGCAGGGACACGAGAGGAGATGCTGGCCGTGCCTCCGTGAAGTTCCCCAGGCCCCACAGGGAGCTGATGCCCGCCGAGGGCAGCAGGAAAGGCAGAGAGTGTCTGGGCTGACATGTGAGCAGTGTCGGATTCACAGTGACAATATAGATTTCCAGTTCTCATCAGGAAAACCCAGCGCGACTAACGGGAAGATGTGTCTAACTGAGGGCCAACAGAAGCTGAGGTGATTGTCTTCATAATTTTCTTTTTCTTCAGATATCCATGCCGTCGCTATTATTTCCTAGAATGTTACCGTGGACGTCACATGCCGATGCTTTTAACAGCTCCGTACAAAACCCCCCTGTTGGGGAGCCGCACGTAAACACGCTATGCTCGTGCGCACAGTACAGGGCCCAGCTCTCTACCTCGCCTAACGATGGTGAAACCTCTCAGGAAGACGATGGAGGACCTTGCTGAGGGTCCCCCTGTGAAGGATGGGAGTGACTGTGACGGCAAGGCCCGGAGGCCCGTGGGCCAGGCTGGGCGGGCGCTCCCTCCTCTTCATGGCTCTGCTTTCTCCCTGCGGCCCCGGGCCGGCCGCTGCTACCCCCTCTGACCCGTCTAACAAAACTATGAACACAGATCAGCCTTAGGAAATGCTATATAAAAGGTGCATAACTTCAGCTTCGGATTTTTCCGTGCTCAAGTAGAGTTTTACATCCTCACCTACAAAATGCGAGGATTGGACTAGAGGACCTCCAGGACCCCTTCCAGTGGAAAACTCTGCCATCTGCTTGCGATGGAATCGAACACGTTCCCAGGATAAGGGAGGTGCTGATCGCACGTGCGGCTGGAAGGCCGTGTGGCCCCAAAGCCAGCCCTTTCGGCACATGCCGTTCTTTGCCCGCTCTCAAGTCTGCGCTGAGCCGGGATTCCCTGCTTCTCAGTCCGAAGGTGCCCCAGACGGCTCTTCCACGGGTCACCGGGGCAGCGCCTGCAGTGAACGCTAGGAGACCGCTGTCCCCACACGCTGTCTGGCCCCCACCTTGGGGCTGGTCCGCAGCAGCAACAGGAAGTCCACGCTCCGAGCCCGGTGCACCATCCCCGTGTAACACGAAGGGAGTCTGGGTACAGGTGTTTCTCCTCATGTTCACCGACTCGGCACGTAGGGACCACTTGAGTTGCGTACTTTGCTTTCTCACCACTCAGGTTTGTCCCAGCCTCGTCTGTGAAAACGCGGACGAGTGCAGTGACGTGCCTTCCATCATGGCCACCAGAGTCAGTAATCATGATGGACAGCTCTCTCCCGCCGGCTCATTTCCGCATCCACTTCCCTGTGCACACGCGGACACAGCACCAGCACGCCCGCAGCCCCCGCGACCCCCGGGGCCCCACTTCCCTGGAGGGGTGGGGGTTTGTGAGATTTTTAGCAGCAGGGCCATAGAATGCCCAACGGTGTGCAAAGAGGTTTCCAACTGCATAAAAAATACAGCTCCCCGAAAAGCAGTTAATGGAAGGCAACAGCGGATCCCGAGTCCGCCTCCTGGTCCGGAAACCCGTCGGGCCTCGGGGTCGCATTCCATAACCTTCCTCCTTCGTGGCTGAAGGTCTGTTTTGTAGCTCAGAATAAAAACTGAATCACAGTTGGTGGCTTCGTGTGTTGTACAACCCCCTTAGGAAGCGGAGCAAGAAATGCAGGGCTGTGAATTACGACGGGCCGGGTCTTAACGTGGCCGGGACTCGGGCGCTGGACCTTTCGGCGGGCCAGGCTCCCGTCGCACAAGCTCAAGGTTAATCACACTCTTCTGGAATCTGGGACATAAAAAGTGGCTTTCTGTGCTGGGAACCAGACAGCTTCATGGTGACTGGCTGGGGCAGAAGGGGAAAGGGTGCTGAGGAAGGGTTGGTATTCTTCCAGAAGAGCTTCGTGGTGCTTACGAAGCAAAAATGTCTTCCTTTTCCTCCAATTGACTTCCCTGTCAAAATGCCAGAGTTCTGTGATGCCAGCCTGTTGTACAGCTTTAAATAATACAGATGTTAACATCTTTCAGAGTTAGGATCTGCCAAGAAAATTACATGTCAGAGATACTAATACACATCATTGGACAAAATAAGTCTCAGTGGTCACAGTGAAGTATTCAGCATTGAGACATAACTGCCCGGAAGCCGGCTACTCTGGATTAGTAACAGCGGGCAAACATTCTGTGATGTATTCTGTCACCCAGATTTTGAGAGAAAGATACAAACACAGAGATAAATGTAATTTTCAGTGATGTATGTTTTTGCTCAGCAGGGAAAGGAATGCGTTGCGTGGTCAGTCTTATTTCGCACAGAACAAAACCAGATCTCAGAGCGATTTTGCAGGGACTGCAAATGCTGGTCGTTGCAAGCCGGCAGACGTCAGGCTACGTAGTGGGGTGTCCTATGGGTGCCCTCCCACAGAGGGCACGGCAGACCCCCACCCTTCGTTCCTGCGGAAGGTAACCACAGACGGAGTGGGATCCGGGGAGCCTGGTGTGAATTCTGGTAAAATACATCTTGGGTTTTCTTACGTAAAACCTAGCGTGTACCTTCTTCCTCCGGCCTTGCCCGGTCTGCGCATTACCTAAGTTAATTAGCCAGTGGCTCTTTCAAGATGGACTCCTTCATGTTATAAGTTACCAGGAACTTGGATGAGTACAGTACTGTCTAGTCTGCTTCATTATTTTTAAGGCATTCACTTGTTAGATACTGTAATGACAATTTCCCAGATGTTCAGTTAGGGACAGTGTGCAAATGAGCATTCCTGTACCTTTCTGGAGTCAGCAGTGCTTCCAAAGCTTGAAAACCTAGTGGAAGAATCGCCGGTCCTGAGAGCGGGGCTGTGAGCCGCCGTCAAAGGTCTTGTCTCTGCTGTGTCCTCTAAGGCTGCAGCCCGCATTCTTCCACTTCGGGCCTTGACAGTGTCTGAAACCGTGGGCGGGGATAGGAGGACAAGATCTGCATTGTCCCCTTTTTGCTGGCACCAGTTCATCTCCTAAACGTCACCACTGCTCAAGTTAATAACAGGAGGACGCGGCTTTTTCAGATGCCGAAGGGTCTCCCTGGTGGGACCATCCAGTCACCGCAGGCTGCAGGCTACCGCCCTTAGCAGAGCGCTTCTTTCTTCCCTTTCCCTGTGCCAGTGCTGACTTCCGGCCCCAGCTGCTCTGCCTCTCTACAAACAAACACAGACACTTCCTTTATGGCTGCAGCTGCCACCCTCATGGCCAGTGGCCTCCAGGAAGCAGGACCACGTTTTGTATTCTGTTATTGGAGCACAGCACTTGGGAGGTCATGGCCTGAGAGGCTGACCAGTGCTGGGGGGAGGGGGTCCCAAATAAGCTGAGTATCCCCAGTGCCTAGCTCCCTTCCCCCACACCAAAACCCCCTTGGTGGGCCGGGGCTGGGGGAGTTATGACTCCAGATGCTTCCTCCTGGCTCAGTAGGAGCACAGTCCTCTCACTCGTGGAGGCTCAGGCGTTGGGACATCTTGTCACCCATGGAGGCTCCGGCGTTGGGACGTCCACCTTGCTGTCCCTGGGACTCCAGCCCCGTAACTGCTCACAGTCTGGGGGGTGAGAATGGTGGCCCTCTGGGCACACCTGTCCATCTGCCATTGGTGTTCATTCCGTGAGAGGCCATCTCCCACCTAGCGTCCTGTTTCCTGCTGTGTTTTTCTCCTCGGAAGGCCTCCTCCAACACCTTCCTGTTATTTGAGTTACAAATGGTTTTGTTCACTCTATCGTCTGCCTTTCACACACCTTTCCGGTTACAGAAGTGCAGATGTTTGCTTGAATCTAAATCTTCCAGTCTCCATTTTCTGGCTTTCTGGAGAGCTTGGTTGGTAGTCAGTAACCGTTGGAAAAAAACCAAAGTTCTTCTAAACCTTTTGAGAGTTACTGAAGCGCTTTAATCCTTCAAGATTGTCATCTAAAAACCCATTTTTCTCAAAGACTGACACGCATTCATTCAGCCCGTGCTAGCTGTGTCCCCACTGTGTGCCGGTGCGAGGAGCCCTGCAGATTCTGGCGCCTAGGAGGGCACACAAGTCCTCACCCTGACGCCACTTGAAAAAGTAAGGCAGGGGCAGGGTGCATGGAAAAGAATCTCTGGTTCCTGGGCTACCCACAGGCATCAGTGAGAAAATGGCCAATGTGTAGTAAAATGTGCCAAAAAGAGCCCGAGACACAGACTTGAATGAACCAAGTCACAGCCCCTCTTGTCAAGGAGAAAAGTGACAGTTTCTGTGGGAATAAGAGCAACTGGTGTGGGTTCCATCAGGCATGAGGCGGGTTGCCAGAGCGTGCTTGGTCGGCTCCGTTTCCCCGACACCCTGGGAAGACGTAGGAGGGGAAGTGAAGAGCAAACCTACCCTGTATCGCCACCCAGAACTTCGTTTAGACTTCCTTTTCTTACACCCGCTTTCCAAACAAATGCCAAAAACTGTAAGATCTCACTCTCTCCTCAAAACTCTCCCTAATTTAAATTAGATTTCTGTCTCTGTCAAGTGCAGATAACTACTGTTTGTACATATGCGTTGACAAAACTACTTCTAGATGACGTCTTCCCCTCATCGAGTCCATAGGTAGCGTGAAGTCTCCAACCACTTGTATGATGCAACCTCACAAGTAGCTTCTGCAAGAATCGGCAGTTTTCAAAAACAAACCACCAGCGTAAAAATCTTTATTGAGCACTTGAACCTCTAACAATTATGTTAAACAGATGCAGTCCCCGGCCTTCGGAAGCTTATGGGCCCATAGAAACCGCTTGGACCCAAAGACAAACCATGAGCCAAAACCGCAATTAACAACCAGAGAGCCTTTGGCTTTCCCTGCAAGTGGGAGTCAGTGCCTTTGTGGAGGTCGGCGTCCAGATAATCAATAAGTCACATGGTTTGCAAATACGAAGGTAGGAAGAGTAGCAAGTAGCACATTTACATCTAAGTCTCATTTCCTACCTCACACGTAGGTAAGGAATTGTCCTTTTAGTTAATGTGTTTTTAAGCACTAAGTATAAATGAAACACAGTTGTGATTATTTTTTCCCTGAGAGTGGGGTAATATAAACATACACATGCACGCACGCAGATGTACTCTTACTGTGGATGGTTTTCAGAATACACGGGACATGCCTGCTTTTATCCACTACATCTAATTTAACCAGACGTTCATTTATCTAGATGTTTAAATGCGAAATGAATGAACGTTGCAGCATGGAAATCATTTAAACATGGGGTTCTAGAAGGTTCATTCAATAATTATGCTCTGGCTATTAAATACGATGTTACAAAACTGTTAAAAAGTTACCGACTTCCATTTCCTGGTCTGGCCTCTTAGGGGCTTGGAAGCTACTACTCAGACCCAACAACCAGGAAAGAAGCTGAACAAACTGAAAAATCAACAACTCTTCTTAGATCTTTCAGGAAAATGAGGTCACAGGACAAAACATTGCCCCCCCCCCCAAATTAGAGAGACAGGCAGCACAGACTGTGACCTCTCAGAGCAGGAACTCCAAGGGAAGCAGCACCAGGGTGTGAGAACCTGTGCTGAAATTGATGAACCGCTGGAGGCTCCAAGTCAGCAAGTCCAAGTGCTGAAAACTCCAGGGGACCACCCATGGGGAGCCCCACACTTTGTGAATTTTCTGTCTAGGAGCTCTGGTCCTCTTCGTGAGTATCGGAAAAAATCTCTCCTGTGCTTCCAGCAGGGTGAAGGCAAAAGTGGCCATTTTGAAATATGCCGGCACATTCTGTTGACAAGACTCACCCTCAGGAGCAACGGTTCTACTAGAGTCTAACCTACTAGGATTTTATGAGAGCCTAACCAACTTGGGGCAAGGAAAACACCCACTCCCAGCCACCCTGTCTCGCCTAAGGGGCAGTTGGGGGGCTGTGAAGTTCTCATGTGGGGGCACAAGCCCATCAAAAGACCGAGACCTAACTACAGGACTATTGAGCACTCCCTGTCCTCACCTCCACTTCATTACTAAAGGCTCCTTAGAGTTTAGTCACTAGGTGAATGTGGGCATTAGCAAAATCACCAGGCATACTGAAAGACAAAACCCAGTTTGAAGAGACAGAAAAAGCATCAGAACCAGGATCAGACGTGGCAGGGATGTTGGTATTATCAGACCAGGAATTTAAAACAACAGTGATCAATGCTCTAAGAGCTCTAATGGGAAAAATAGACAACATATAAGATCAGATGGTCAATAAAAGCTGAAAGGAAAAGAATTCTAAGAAAGAATTAAAAAGTGGTAGAAATCAAAAACACTACAAGAGAAATGAAGAATACCTGTGATGGGCTTGTTTTCAGACCAGACACGGCTGAGGCAAGATGCTGAGCTTGAGGATATGTGAGTAGGAACTTTCAAGATTGAAAGCCAAAGATCAAGACTGGGGAGGGGGGAGAACAGAGTATCTAAAACCTGTGGGACAATTACAAAAGGTGTAATTCACACATAATGGGAATACCAGGTGAAGACAGAGAACAACAAGAAAGATTTAAAGGAATAATCGTTGAGAATTTCTCCAAATTCACATCAGACACCAAACTACAGACCCAGGAAGCTCAGAGAGAACACCAGTCCAGATAGATGTAAGATACTACACCTAGGCATATAAAATTCAAACCTCAGAAAATCACAGATACAGGAAAAATATTGAAAGAGGCCAAAGTGAAAGAACACTTAACATATAAGAGTGAAGATAAGAATTATATATGACTTTTCAGAAGCCAAGCAAGCAAAAAGAGAGTGGGGTGATGGGGGGTGGGGGGGCAGAACACCAACGGAGAATTCTATACCCAAAAAAATTATCCTTCAGAACTAAAGGAGAAATACTTTCTCAGACAAATGAAAATTGAAAAAACATGTTGTCAGTAGACCTGCCTAGCAAGAAATGTTAAGAGAAGGTCTTCAAGGATTAGCAAATAGTCTAGGCCAGAAACTTGGATCTGTATAAAGAAAGGAAGAGCACTGAAGAAGGAATTAGTGTCTGTAAAGCAAAAACTTTTATTTTTCTTTTTTTTTTTAATTTTTTTTAACATTTATTTATTTTTGAGAGACAGAGTGTGAACAGGGAAGGGACAGAGAGAGAAGGAGACACAGAATCCAAAGCAGGCTCCAGGCTCTGAGCCTGATGCAGGGCTCGAACCCACAAACCATGAGATCACGACCTGAGCTGAAGTCAGACACGCAACCGACTGAGCCACCCAGGCCCCCCTATTTTTCTTAATTCTTAACTGATCTAACAGATAACAGTTTGTTCAGAATAACAGGAGTAACCATGTATTTCACATACATGTGCTTATGTATAAGTGTAATGGCTGACAGCAAGGATGCAAGGGACAAGACGGAGATATTAAGAAAATTTTATTATTATATGGTACTTACACTCCCCATACTGTGGTGTTTTGCATATTACAAAATATGAGACAACTGCTTAAAAGCTTAAAAAAGAAGTATAATTGACATCCTAAGAAAGGAGAGAAATGGAATAATGTAAGTGGCCCAATTAAAACCACAAAAGGCAGGAAAAGAGTAAAAGGCAAAAACAAAGAACAAGGGTAGTGACCAGGAAACAGTAATAAATATGGCAGATACCAATCCAGCCATATCGATAATCACTTTAAACATAGATGATCTGAATTTGCCAATTCAAAGACATTGTCAGAGTTGAACAAAGGACAAGACCTGACTATATGTTGTCTACAAGAAACCCATTTTATATGTAAAACACATACAGGCTAAAAGTAAAGGGGTAGAGAAAAATATACCATGCTAACACTAATCAAAACAAAGTTGGAGAAACCATATTGATCCGAGACAGACATATGAGCATAAAAACTTGTCTGGTATAAAGCAGGGCATTATAAATGATGAAACAGTCCATTTTCCTAAGAGGACATAACACATCCTTCATGCGTGCGCACTTAACAACACAGTATCACAGTATGTGAGGTAAAGACTGATCGAGCTGCGAGGAAGACAGGTGCATCTACTTTTACAGCTGAGGACTTTTTCAGAAATGGACAGATCCCAGAGGCAGAAAGTCAGCAAGGACATAGTTGAATTCAACCACAGTTAATTAGCCAGACATAATTGACATCCATAGACTACTTCATCCAACAACAGAATTCACATTCTCCTCAAGCTCACATGGAACACGCATCAAGATAGACCATGCTTTGTCCCATAAACTTTAACTTAAAATGTAAAAGAACACAAATCATACAGTGTCTGCTCTCAGACTGCAATGGAATAAAACTAGAAATCAATAACAGAACAATAGCTGGAAAATCCCAAAGCACTTGCAGACCTACAACATATGAGTCAGAAAAAGAAATCTTAAAACATTTTGAACTAAATGAACATGAAAGGCCAACATATCAAAAATTTGTGTGATGCAGCAAAAGCAGTGCTTAGAGGAAAATTTATAGTAGTAAATGTATATACTAGAAAAGAAGAAAGATTTGAGGTCCTTAATCTAAGCTTCTGCCTTAGGAAACTAGAAAAAGAAGAGTAAGTTGAACCCAAAGCATTCAGAACAAAAATAATAAAAATTAGGTAGTTCTCAATTAAATTGAAAACAAGAAATCAATAGCAAGTTTGCAGGATACAAGGTTAATAAAGTCCATCACTTTTCTGTATGCTAGTGATGAATAAGTGGAATTTAAAATTCAAAACACAATACAATTAGTGCCCCCCAAAATGAAATACTTAGTTATATATCTAACAAAATATATATAAGCTCTAAATGAGGAAAAATACAAAATCTGATGAATGAAATCAAAGAACTAACTAAATGGAGAGATAGTCCATGTTCATGAATAGGAAGACAATATTGTCAAGATGTTAGTTCTTCTCAAATTGACCTGTAGATTTAATGCAATTGCAATCAAAACCCCAGCGAATTATTTTGTGGATTAGACAAAATGATTCTGAAGGTTATATGGAGAGACAAAAGACACATGATAGCTAACACAGTATTGAAGGAGGCAGAGTTGTAGGACTGACATTACCCAACTTCAGGACTTCCTGTAAAGCTCAAGTAATCAAGGCAGTGTGGTATTGATGAAAGAATAGACAAATAGATGAGTGGAGCCTAGAAATAGGCCCATGTAAATATGGATACAGTCACCTGACCTTCCACAGAGGAGCAGAAGCAATACAATGTAACAAGAGAGTCTTTTTGAAAAATCAAACTACTGGACATGCACTGAAATAAAAAAGTCTAGACACAGACCTTACACTCTTAGCAAAAATTAACTAAAAATATATTGTAGGCCTAAATACAAAACAAAACTATAAAAGTCTTGCAACATAACAGCTTAGGAGAAAACCTAGATGGCCTTTGTATGGCAATGACTTCTAAGATATAACACCAAAAAGCATGACCCATGAAAGAAAGAACTGATAAGTTGAACTTCATTAAAATTAAAACTTTCTGCCCTGTGAAAGGCACTGTCAAGAGAATGACAAGCCACAGAGCCAGAGAAAATATTCGCCACAGATACATCTGATCAAGCCCTGTTACCCAAATATACAAAGAACTCTTAAAACTCAACAGTAAGAAAATGAACAACCCAATTAAAAAGTAGACAGGGGCACCTGGGTGGCTCATTCAGTTGAGCACCCAACTTTGGCTCAGGTTGTGATCTCATGGTCTGTGAGTTCGAGCCCTGCAGAGCCTGGAGCCTGCTTTGGATTCTCCCCCCACCCCCCCACCCCCACCCCCCGCTTGTGTTCTCCCTCTCTCTCAAAAATAAATAAATAAACACTGAAAAAAACCCTACTTCCGGCAGTGCAACCAAGAAATGTCTGCTAACATTTGACAAATACACTTTCAATTTCTTATTCATCTTTCCAAACCTTTTTTCTATCTTAGCCATTTAAAAAAGTTTATTAAAGTAGAATTTACATACCACATTAGCTTCTTTTACTTAGTAATGTGCATTTAAGATTCCTCCATGTGCTTCCGTGGCTTATAGCTCATTTCTTTCTAGCGCCAAATAATATTTCATTGCTTACAAGTATCACAGTTTACGTATCTATCACTCACTAAAGGACATCTTGGCTGCACCCAAGTTTTGACAATTATTTTCTTTTTAAGATCTTATTTTAAGGGGCACCTGGGTGGCTCTGTCAGCTGAGTGTCTGATTTCAGCTCAGGTCATGATCTCATGGTTTGTGAGTTCAAGCCCCGCATCGGGCTTGCTGCTGTCAGACTGTCAGCACAGAGTCTGCTTCGGATCTTCTCTCCCCTTCTTTCTACCCCTCCTGTACTTGTGCACTCTCAAAAATAAATAAACATTAGAAAAAAAAGATTTTATTTTTAAGTAATCTCAACATGGGGCTCGAACTCACAACCCTGAGATCAAGTATGCATGCTATACAGACTGAGCCAGCAGGCACCACCCCACTCCCAAATTTTGGCTGTTATAAAGAAATATGCTACAAATATCTTGTGTCCATAACTTTTCAACTCCTTGGGTAAATACCAACAAGTGTGACTCCTAGGTCATATGGCAAGAGCATGTTTATTTTATTTATTTATTTATTTATTTATTTATTTATTTATTTATTTATTTATTTGGAAGGACAGAGACAGCGGGAGCAAGGAAGGGTCAGAAAGAGAGGGAGACACAGAATCTGAAGCAGGCTCCAGGCTCTGGGCTAGCTGTCAGCACAGAGCCTGATGTGGGGCTCGAACCCACGACCCGTGAGATATGACCTGAGCTGAAGCCGGACACTCAACCGACTGAGCCACCAAGGCGCCCCAAGAACATGTTTATTTAGTTTTGTAAGAAAATGACAACCTATACCTTAAACTTATTCCACAGTATATGCCAGTGATATCTCGATGAAGCTGGGAGGAGGGGGAAGAATTGAAAAAAATGCCACACTGTCCCCAAAGTGGCTGTCGTATTGTGCATTCCCACCAGCAGTGAACAGGCATCGTGGTGTCACGTTTTGCCAGCGTTTGGGGTTGCCCGTGAACTGGCAGTGTTTTGGATTTGGGCTATTCTAACAGGTGTGTGGCCGTGTCTGGTTGTTTCAATATGCATTTCCCTACCGACATGTGATGTGGGGCTGCTTTCCATATGCATATTTACCATCTGTATATCTTTTCTGGTGAGGTGTCTGTTCAGGTCTTTTTTTCTACTTTTTAAAAAATTTTTTAGTTTTTTATTTTTAACGTTAACATTTATTTACATTTAACATTTATTTAATGTTTATTTATCTTTGAAAGAGGGAGCATCAATGGGGGAAGGGCAGAGAGAGAGAGAGGGACAGAGGACCAGCAGCAGGGTCCAGGTTCTGAGCTGTTAGCACCGAGCCTGACGCAGGGCTCGAACTCCCAAACCTTGAGATTCTGACCCTGAGCCAAAGTCCCAGGCTTTAGCGACCGAGCCACCTGGACACCCTGATTTCATTTCTTTTTTGAGGGTTCTCGGGTTTTCCAGATGTAACATAATGATCATATATTACCTATGTAGTGAGATCTTCTAAGTGCGCGGGAATCAGCGCGTCCCTGTGAGCGGCGGCGGCACGCGCTCTGGTGCTGGTGACTGTCGCTGTGGGGACTGCCCTCCTGGCTCAGCGTGCAAGCGCGCAAGCCTTGAGGCCTGGCTTCGGGACTTCCTCATTACGTGGGCTTTTGTTCTTCCCTTTGCCAGGCGGAGCAGTCCAAAGAAGAGCAGAAGCAGGACTTGAACGCGGAGAAACTGATGCGGCAGGTGTCCAAGGACGTGTGCCGGCTGCGTGAGCAAAGCCGGAAGGTGCCCCGCCAGGTGCAGTCCTTCAGGTACGCGGCCGGCCCGCAGGTGCTCTGGGGCCGCCTCCGCGGGGTCTGAATTCTGCGGGGGCCACCTCGGAGTCGCTGGGAGCTCATGGCAGCACGTGAGACCGGTTGGAACGTATGTGCTAAAGTTTGCTCCTTTCTGGGGTTTCAACCGCCCCCTGACAGCGGCCCAGACCCGATTAAATGGCTCCCCAAGAACTCAGGGCGTCCCGACTCTTAGAAACAGCACCTCTCACTGAGAAATCTTTTTTTTTTTTTTTCATTTTTTTATTTAATATTGAGAGACAGAGAGCATGAGCAGGGGCGGGGCAGAGAGAGAAAGACACAGAATCGGAAGCAGGCTCCAGGCTCCGAGCTAGCTGTCAGCACAGAGCCCAACACGGGGTTCGAACCCACGAACCGTGAGATCATTACCTGAACTGAAGTTGGTCACCGGACCAACTGAGGCACCCAGGCACCCCTCACTGAGAAATCTTGATGCAAAATACAAAAAGGATAGATCTTTGGGTATTCTGTTGTTCACTCATTCAACAGATGTGCCCCCCCCTCCTGTCCCCCCTAGGTTGTGGGGGTACACCCTGGGAGCCTGGGGCACAGGCCTGAGTGGGAGAGCCGGGTGCTCTGCCTGAAGCATGGGGGGGTGCCCTTCCTGGTTTCACCTGGAATCTTACGTGTTCCCCAGGAGTCCTGTGTGAAATACCTCAAATGTAGACCCTGGCAACTAATTCTGGTGTGTACACCCCTCCTGAGCCAAAGAAATCCTTTGGCAGGGAGTGTTCAGTTGTCAGTTCCTCCTGTAAAGCTTTCAGTGACATGATCAGGCTTACTTGCCTTTTTATTTTAACTCTCTATTATTTTTTAGGAGATTTTTTAATGTTTATTTTGAGAGAAAGGACAAGTAGGAGAGGGTAGAGAGAGAAGGAGAGAGAATCCCAAGCAGAGCTGGGATCAAGAGCAAAATCCCACATCAAGAGCCGGATGCAGGGCATCTAAGTGGCTCAGTCGCTTTGAGCCTCCGACTTCAGCTCAGGTCATGATCTCACGGTTTGTGGGTTCAAGCCCCACATAGTTCTCTGTGCTGACAGCTCAGAACCTGGAGCCTGCTTTTGCTTCTGTGTTTCCTTCTCTCTCTGTACCTCCCCCACTCACACTCTGTCTCTCTCTCTCTCAAAAAAAAAAAAATTACAAAAAATTTCTGTTTAATTAAAAAAAAGAGCCAGTGCTTAGTGGACTGAGCCACCCAGGTGCCCTAAGGGTTTATTTTTTTAAGTAATCTCTACCCCCAGCGTGAGGCTCAAACTCACAACCCCAAGATCAAGAGTCACTCACTCTGCCAACAGAGGCCCCTCAATTGCCTTTTTTAAAGTTTTGCTTTTATCTCATCTGGAATCAAATCTAAAGGATATAATACTGGAAAAATAACTCATTCCACTTTCCACAATTGTCATTCCCCCTTTCTTGTCTTCCCTTTCCTTAGTCTTTTGAGTGTTTCCACCTTATTCCTCCTCCAGCATCTAGATAGACTCTTAGTTTCCCAAAGGAAGGCTAGTGCTTTATTCTTTTTATTCCCCCTCTTCCTTTTTTTTTTTTGTTTTGTTTTGTTTTTTGCTTTATTCTTCTTCGAGGCTCCCATCCTGCCCTGCATAACGTAACACATCCTCAGTAAATAGGCGTTGATGGGGTACCATGTATGGTGTGAAGATTTTGTACCAAAGTAGATCAATTGCTCCTATCTTTGGTGACTATACAATCCCCAAACCTTATTTTTTTAATACTCTCCTAACCTCTGAAAATCACTCTGCCCTATGTTCCTCAGCATCTCCCTTTAGGGTGTTTCTCCTGATCGCTGTTTCGGGGTGCAGGACTGCTCTGCCTTTACTCCAGTCACGTTCTTTTTTTTTCCTTTCACTTGGAGTCATGGCGTTACTCCACCTTAACCTTAGCAGGACGGTATTGACTTTGGAGGCCTTTCCCGATTATCACGTACTTCTCTACGAGGCCCTGAGAAGTTCCTTGGGACCTTGAACTTGCCAGCTCAGAAGCACGCCTGACTGCCCCGCCGATGGTTTGCAGGCCGTCCCCCACCGGAGATCCCAGGAGGCGTGCACCGCCTTAGTCTGCGGGAGGTTCCCCGGGAGCGGGGGCTGCCGCGCCCCTTCATCGTCTCCTCTGGGAAAAGGCGAAGGCGACCGTGATTTTATGGCGTTCTGCCCAAGGCAAAGGTCTCCTGTCCAGGCTTGCAGGGCCCCTGGGACAGTTTTCAGTGGTCGCCGAGAGTTTCAGCATCTTATTCAAGTCCATTTATTTCTCACCCCTTACTCCAGGGAGAAGATTGCCTACTTCACCAGGGCGAAGATAAGCATCCCGTCCCTGCCAGCCGATGACGTCTGATCCTGTCCGGGAAGAAATTCTCTGGTCTCCTGTCCCTTTCCTAGGGCGGGGACACGACTGAGCATTTGTTTGCTTGGGGGGTGGGGGGGGCTCTTTTTGTAACGTAACTATTGACTCTTAAAGAGCTTTATTTCGCATCAGATTTTCAACATGTTAATTTGTAAAGTACCTTGAATGTAATTCTTATATGTGTAAAAGAGAAAAGAAATCAGATCACCAGAACGGGCTGATCGGGCACACCAGCGTCCTGGGCCTACGTGTCGCCAATGGCAGCCGGCGGGCGTATCCGGGGGAGCCAGCTTTGACAACTAGCTCGGCTGAGCAGAAGGGGATTTTTGCTTCTCCTTGGGTGTCCCGTGAGCGGGCGCCAGGGGCGGCCGCCGGGCGCTGTGTGGGTCTGAAGCCCGGCGTGAGCGCGGTCCCAGCCCCACCTGAAACAGGTGTCTGCGCTCACGGCCACCACCTCTGTCAGGGCCCTGGTTTCCTTAAAACAACTTCCTTTTTGTCCTTTTCTTTTAGTCTGAAGAAAGTAAGATGCTGAGCCTGAGAGTCCAAGCCCACCCAGGTGCAGCGCTCCTGTGATTGGTCCCCTGCGGGGTAGGGAGAGGAAGGGAGAGCACCGGGGGCGCACGCGGGAGTCGGCCCCTCGGGGCACTGGCCGCCTCGGCCCGAGGCTGGGCCCACGGAGGCGCTCCTGGGGGGGCGGGGGCGGGGGGGGGGGGCAGGGTGCTGTCCTGGGGGTGGGCGGGCGCCCCGCACAGCCACGTGGTGGCCGCCTCCGAGATGCGCCCACGCTGCCCGGGTCAGACGTGCAACCTGCTCCAGTCTGGGGAACCCGGGAGGCCTGATCGAATCAAAGTTGCCAAAAAGAATTTTTTTTTTAAACTTTACCAAACAGATTTCTAACATTTGCTAGAAGTTATTTTGCAGCTTTCGTTTTTTAGGGGACCCTAGCTGCAATTTGTGGTGAGGAGGCCAAGAGAACCGTGTGCCTGGGGGGAGATTATTAATTTGAAGTATCAGCCAAGGCAGTTGTTTAAGTAAACAGTTCTTGATGGACTAATGTGGAGCGAGAATGGCTCCAGGGCCTCCCGCGGAGACGGTCAGACCACGAGGCCCAGGCACTGCCTATGAGGAGCTCTGCTCTGCCCGCATAAAGGCGCTTGAAATAAAGAACATTTATGCAATTTAACTAATATTTATTCAGTCAGTTCTACTGGAAGAGGGAGTGTTTGGTCAACCATCTTACATAGCAAACAAAGTTTGTTTGTTTGTTTAATACAAAATCCTCTTAAAGGAATGGATCTCTTAAATGAGAAGTTCTATTTCTTAGCATCCTCAGCAAGAATTTGTAGTTTCTTGAAAATAATCCTGCATATTTTGGAAAGTTCATTTTTGCAGAATCAAAATTCGAAGTAAGCGAGTTCTGAGCCTAGAACTTTAATGATTATTTCCCCGACTTGTCCCACCACTTATCTCTAAATGCCTCTGAAGCCCTAACTGGATGTGACACCATTCTGAGCAAAAACCAGCCTCTTGACTTCTATCAGGTGACTAAGGAAAACCAGAGCAGGAATGCCATTCATCCTTGTCAAGGTCAAATGTGAAAGACAGAAGTTTATTTAATGTAGAACTAAATGAAGGTCGGCCGTTTTCAGCTTCGTAGTGTGACCATGAAAATGTTTAGAGTTATGTGTAGTTGCGCCGTACGATTTTATTTTCTTCATTTATTTATTTACGGTCTTATTTATGTTCTGTTTAATATATAGTTCGGTTCTAGCCATTTTAAATGTTTGACACAGAAGAGGTTATATCGGACTATTTACACCTTTGTCAATCTTCAGATTAGCTATTCACTCTTTGTAATACAAAAAGTTTCAGACAAGTATACAAGAATAAAATCTTTCTCAGGCTGGTAGTTAATAGTTGTGACCAAGATGCTTTTGGGTTTATTTTACAAAATGTGCTCCTTTCTAACATGAGAAACAAACTTATTTTAATATAATCCTTTTCCACATTTTAAAAATCAGCAATAGTGTTATGTATTTATAGGCAGCTTTTCACAATTCTGTCATATTTGTACTAACCCAAATGATTCACAGTGACAAAACATTTTAATAACTTGATCACAAAACCATATGAACAATATGAATTTTAATATTATAAATACTATTTTTTAAAGGTAGAATTTATTCTGCACAGGGTAAAAAGAATGTAATATTTAGATCTCAAGTTTGAATTATCAGTATGTTATTATAATTTTGTATATCAGAATCTAAGTTACAGGTACAAAAAAAATATTGCTAGCCAAATGAACAAAGTTTAGCTGAATCTCTGTGGCATGCAAATCAAATTTAAAAATCTTTTGTTTTTGCTATTACTTTATCTATATTGTATTAAATATCAAAAGCTCAGGACTGAACTAAATATTTAATCAGGTGAAATTCTGAATATATTTCTGTTTTAATTTGTCTCGTTTGTCAAAGTATGCAAATACATCACATAGATTAACTTCGGTTTCTGCACTTTTCCTGTGTGTGTGGGTGGAAAAAAGTTCAGTGTTTTTTTTTAAACAAAGATGCATATTGCCTCATACTTTATTTCAGTGTCGTTTATTGTTTGATTTCCCTGATTGCTGCAAACCAAAGTTTACTTGAGCCACGTACAGAGCAAATGTAAAATCTACCATGAGGAACTTCCCAAGCCAGCAGTGGGGCAATACTGATTGCTGATAGAAATAAAAATGGCATATTTTCATAGTGGGAGTAAAAGAAGGGGCGTCCAAGTGAGCTCTGCGGGCCCCGCCCACCCGACTGGTGCTCTGGCCGGCTGGCCCTCCGTGGTCCCGGCAGCCCCTCCGCCCTCGCGCCCTGGCCCTGACCACGCCCCCCTGTGGGCGCCCCAGGGACAGGGGCAGCGTCAGCCTTCCCCCGCAGAGCGAGGGAGCCAAAGCACACCTGTGTGGTAGGTTTCTCGTGGATCTTCCCGTATCCCGGATCAGCCTCTCTGCTTCTGCCCGTGTGAGGCAGGCAGGAATGAGCATGTCTGGCTTTTGGCAAAGGCTCCGTAGAGGCACTGAGGCCTCGAATACAAAGGAGATGATGGGTCCCGCCTCTCTCACCTCCCAGGCTTTCAGAGAACCAGCAATTCCTTAGTATAATCAGCCATTGTACATTTTCAATAAATACGCAACAAGGCGTTAGTTTCAGTGTAACGGGATCTTACACACGTGAAGGCAGTAGATGCTCAGCAGTAACACTGCCAGATGCCAAAACGGTCCATCACTATGAATGACACCCTCAAAGATACGGAAGCACTAATAGAATGTTTTATTCACCAGTTCTGTGCGATCACTGAATCTATTTCAAAATCCAGAAGACCCATCCACAGTAAGGAATGTGATTACTATTAAGTCTTGAGTGGTTTGGGTCTCAGAATAGAAGATAACAGTGGTTTACTGTCCTAGAAGGAAATTACAATTTAAGAAGCCCATAGCCACAGTTTAAAAAAAAAAAAAAAAAGCGCATTTTAGAAAATTAAACTGGGTAGTGGTGCAACAGAAAATCCTACCAAACCCGGAGAGGAGTGAGCTTCTCGAAGTGTGGGCACCACTGATGCTTCCTGGCTTAGATTTTCGGATGGGCTTTTCTCATTTCCAGGTGCTGACGGTGACACTGTGTCTCTACCACCGCATAGGGGCCCGGAGCTGCCGCCGCCTGGGTGGCACAGGCCGCACAGTTCAGCAGGCCCCCTCCCAGGAGGAGGGAAAGGCCCGCAGACCAGCCCAGAAAGAGGGCGTCCCCAAACTCCCACCGGGGCACGATCTCCGGCACGGTCTCGTCCCAGAACTCCTGGACGGTCATGTGGGCCACCCAAGAGACTGGAACCAGGGCCGCGACGCCTGCCAGCCAGCACAG
>NC_043700.1:13282074-13284214 GCF_006229205.1 Suricata suricatta
CTGTGCTGGCTGGCAGGCGTCGCGGCCCTGGTTCCAGTCTCTTGGGTGGCCCACATGACCGTCCAGGAGTTCTGGGACGAGACCGTGCCGGAGATCGTGCCCCGGTGGGAGTTTGGGGACGCCCTCTTCCTGGGCTGGTCTGCGGGCCTTTCCCTCCTCCTGGGAGGGGGCCTGCTGAACTGTGCGGCCTGTGCCACCCAGTCGGCGGCAGCTCCGGGTCGCTACGCAGTGGCAGAAATGCAAACTCAGTTTCTGTGCCTGGAAAATGGAACAGCAGACCGGAGAGCGTAAGACTCTGGCAAGAGCAGAGGGCTGCATCTTTCCACCTGTGGCGTGGGGTCCATGCTAGAAAGGGGCCTTTGTTATGTAACTAAATCTGTGCTGCTCGCCTTTTCTCATTAAATAACAACTTTTCTCACCCAGATACCCTCTTCTTCCCCAAATCTGGAGAAGAAAGAGGCAAGTCTTCTATCTAAAAGAAAATTATCATGGGAAGCGTTACATAGGGATAAGCAAAGATAACTTCATCGATCTGGTTATTTAAATCAAAATGTGGTGGGGGCTGCCCTTCTAATCAGAATTAAGCTTTGATGTGTTAAATTTTATATTAGGAATTTTTTTTTCTGATAGCTTGGAATGATAATAGTTTGTATTTCCTAAGAAAAAAAACCCAATCTGCCATCTTTTAAACCTTCTGTATTAGCAACACCCCCCTGGTAAGCCTATCCCAAAGTTGTATTTCCACAACAATGACCTTGGTCTTCTTTGAACACAGGTGGCTTGTGTTTAGGAAATGACTAGGTACCTGTGTGACAGGATTTTAGGAGGCTTATGGTTTTCAGTATATCACGATATTCTCAAGATTCAACCTACTGGCCAATCTGTCTCTTCCTTAGGGAATTTCAAATTGAAAAACAAATTCCAAAAATATTTTTCTTGATATCCAGCTATTGACAGTTCATTTGCTCAATAAAAACTTTCCTTTGTTCAGTTAAAAATGATAGGCATGGGGATATATACATTAGCAGTCAACCATAGGAGATGTTCATCCTGATCCATGAAGTCCTACTACTTAACTTTTCCACGATGCAGGAAAGCATATTTAGGGAAAGAAAAAACAAGTACGCATGTACGTGTGCATGAAATTGACAGAAAGGCTTGTAGGTAAGTAGACCTGATATTTGGGGTTTGGAGTTCAGTACTGCCTCCTATGTTATATGATGTATGTAGCTTATGGGTCTTCAAAAAACAGAACTGATTTAAGGTCTAGAGAGATTTCTGATAAGTACTTTTCTTGAACTTCCTTTTAAAAAGCGGTAACAGCGTTGTGATGACACACGTATTGAAATAGGAGAGCATTAGGTAATGGCTGACAATGTGAACGTGCAATTAGTAATATAGAAAGCAGGCGGTGGGAGCCGAGCCCCGACTGTGGGGTAAACATTTCACATGGAGACTCTTAATTCTTTGACTTGCTAGAAAGCTTGGGAACAACACAAAAGCTATTTAGATGTTAACAATGAAAGGAGGACCAGTCCTATCCAATGTTATTTCGGAAACAAAGTGCTACTACAGAGCCAGCCCCTAGGACACGGGCATGGTGCTGGCCACACCTTGGCATTGCTGGTTGGCAGACTTATTTCCCTCTATCCTTTTCTGAAATCTAGTCAACACCTTTTCAAACAATAGTGACTCTGGCAAGAATCCTCTACACACAGTGAAGAAATAGTTCCCAGCTCCGAAGGGATGGCATAAGGTGTCACACGTCTCCACGCAGAGCTCAAGGCAGGAGTGAGTTTGGCTCAGGCTCCTGGGGCTTCGGGATGGCTTTGGTATTTCGAAGCATGGCACAACTAGCTGGAATTTCATTCTCTTTGCTGGGATGGGTTTTGTCCTGTCTTACAAACTATCTGCCACACTGGAAAAACCTCAATCTGGACTTGAACGAAATGGAGAACTGGACCATGGGACTCTGGCAGGCCTGTGTCGTCCAAGAGGAAGTGGGGACCCAGTGCAAGGACTTTGAGTCCTTCCTGGCGCTGCCTGCGGAACTCAGGATCTCCCGGATTTTAATGTTCCTGTCCAACGGGCTGGGGCTCCTGGGCCTGCTGGTCTCTGGCTTTGGGCTGGACTGCTTGCG